>NC_141079.1:7562426-7697426 GCF_041138505.1 Cibotium barometz
TCTCTCTTCACGCACACTCTCTCACATAGAAACTCTCTCTCTCTCTCTCTCTCTCACACACACACACACACACACTTAAATAGATTTACACATATATATAATTTTAATTAATTAAATTTTAGATTAAATTTTAATGATAGGGATGAGTGGTGAGGTGTACTCACTCTCAAATAAATGCATCTTTCATGTAATCTTCTCTCTCTCTCTCTCTCTCACACACACACACACACACATGTACACTATTTATATATACATGCTTACATACCTATAGATACACATACATACATAATATATATAAGTGTGTGTATCTATAGGTATGTAAGCATGTATACAAAGATTTCATTGAAAGATGTGAGATGAGATCTTCTTAGATTCAAATTCAAAATTGCTTTGGAAGATGTGAGATTTGGCTCTTGAGTCCTCCTCACGCTTGAAGGAGGAGTGGCCATTTTGAAATAGGCCCCCCTCCTTTGCCCACGTGGAGGGAGGGCCACTCTCCCTTAATCCTGTATAGATACTCTAATAACAACAATTAACAATCTAGCAGTATAGACAAGTTCGTGATTCATACCAATGTAAAGCTGCTTTTTGGTTATATATATATATATATATATATCTATTGGTCAAAAAAGACAAGTTCGTGATTATGATAAAACACGTCATATATATTGTGTGAAACACGTCATATATATATATTCTCTTTGTATTCAGACTTTGCAACCGTGCACCTTTCTGTACACGCTCGCTTTCGTGTTCGTAGTATGAACGTTCTTTTAGCTGCCTTTCGCAGCTTAAACGCTGCTCCCTCTCCTGCAAAACTTCCAAGTGTTATATCAAAGTCCAAAATGTATATTGACGATGGTAAACGTGTACTGCACTTCCGTGTTGCTCATCAACGCCTCTTATAAAAGGAGAGTCCAGAACATGTCGCCTCATGTCCCTGAACTCTTCGACAGGCAAACGTGCGTTTTGTACCCATTGTTGAGGTCCTCCGGTAGAATGTCAACAACTCTGCGACCCTTTTTTGTCGATCGGTTCTCTGCTTTGAAATAGACGGTTTCGTGAGGAACCTAAACACAAGGAGGAGGAGTAGTGGCCTACGTTTGTGTCACTTTTTTGGCAATACAGGAAAAGGACCCTTACATACATTACCCACCACCCCAGTGATGATGATGATGATGATAATGCGGTTAAAGTGGGGGTTAAGCAAATCCCTTGTCTAGAACATGTTTTTGGGATTCAAAGCTCATCTACTAAGAGCTCATTTAGAATAATAAACACCTTTTTTCCTGATGCTCATGGATGCACATGACTCGGACTTTACAACACATGGAGCTCTTAAATATAGAAGTACTTTTCGTGTAAAGATTGAATGTACAATGAATAATGGAACTTTACGATACAAGTGTAAATACATAGGCTGGCCAAAATTGCTTCTATGATCATACCGAACATAAGGGCATAACATATCATAGATAGGCTGGCCAAAAATGGCTTATTGAGGGTAAGATGGAGTACCGGTACCTTGAAGAAGAGGTGGAAATCGCTATGAGGGTCCGAGTATACCTTTGAAAGTCCAAACTTTTTTGTGGGAGTATGCATGTGAGCTCTTCCTCTTGGCTACAAGTTGGTACACAGAAACTTTACCTTAGGGGTTTGTCCTAAATGTGGATCAGTACTTAAGGATGGTAAACATGCATTTTGGGGATGTCCTGCTATCAGGGGGATTGGGAGCACGATAGATAAGAAGGTGTTTACCAGCATAGGTCTAAGGGTTCCAAGGGAGATCAGTTAATGGGGAAACTGACTGAACAAAATGGGTCAGTTGACTGTGGTGTTCAGCCTGGTTAGATATACTTGTTTGTGGGAAATTTGGATTTCTATAAGGTGTCTAGTATTTCAAAAGGTCTCAAGGCAAGGATTAGATGCTGTTGAATTGATGTATAGGTACACATTATTGTTGGTTTGTATATTATGTGAATAAGATGAATGACAATACATTTGTAGAGTTGGTGTAGGCATTACAAAGTGGAATAGGATGAGCCACTCACATGATGATGGGATAGTTGCACATGCTAGGGAAACCTAACCATTTCATGGCATGTAGCAGGTATACACAGGGAAATATTTGAAGGAGTTGGTGTCAGATAAGAAAAGCAGAGTTGGATTGCACACAAAGGTGGTATCAGAAGGAGAAACAACTTGCACACACCTTCTTGGCGCTGATAGAGAACCCGATTGGAAGAAAGCTTGACGTGAAGATATGGAACAAGAAGAAGGCTATGGAGGAGCAGACTCCTAAGGGGTTCACCACTAAGGCTGTGCTAGTGGTTGACTTGTAGCTAGGTTATCACATTAGTTAAGAGATCAATCATCTTTTGTGTGGGAGGATGAGAGGTGGGACTAGATCTGTGGACTATTAAATACTGAAGAGTTGTAGTAGGCTCTTGTTGAGATCTAAACTGAACCTATGGCATTTGTAAAAGGTGGACTATTGTATATGTGGCTGGATAGTTTATAAATATAATTATATTTCCCAAAAAAACAGTCATTCTCATAAAAAACACATTCTTGTATGGGATGTGTTGATATCATGACTTGTTGATCTAGTATGTTTTTCTTTCTTCTCTACTACACACTGTAGCTACATCCTTGGAGTCAACAAAATTTTAAGAAGTGGAATAGACAAACAAGGATCTACAAGTGTATGACAACTATTTACTTCCATTTTGTTTGCATGAGAAGAACACTTCAAATATCATGAGAAGAACACTTCAAATATCAAGTGATGCCATTAAAAAACATGTATGATATCATGGAAGTTCTCAAGATATGTTTTTTTTAATAGATCTACTTACATATACATAAGGTGTACCCTTTGTTAGCAATGAGCATATAATGAATTTTGGCTTCCAATAGTGTGGTACTTTAATTCAACAAATAAATGATAGGGCTTCACTTTTTCATGATAAAATTAATATTGTAGAAAACAAATCAATGGATAGTTTATTCGGGGTGTTCACTCTATAGTGAATTTATACATCACATGCATTTAAGGTATCATTTGAAAATCTCTTATTTTTTATTTTTGAGTATTTAAAATATGACTCCTTTGTCTGGACATGAAACTCACATTTTGAGTATTTAAATGACACCTTTCTCTAGACATGCAACTCACATTTTAAAACAACCCATTAAAAAATCTCTTATGTAAGTATGTTTTTATAATATGTCCTAGATATCTAAAAAAAATACCTTCTAGTGAACTAACTTGATACACTTATAAAGTATTTATAAGTGAAACCTTCAGATCAACGAGTAGATACTAGCGAGTCCATGAATAAACTCTTTTCAGAATTCTTAAGTTTGGGTGGTTTTTCACACTTCACCACATCATCTTGTGATTATGTATTGTGGAAATATATATTATAAAAACTATACTAACAAAACCATGATACAAAATCCTAGAATGGGTACGCCATACTTAAAGCAGCGAGACTTTACCAAGGGGATAACTTTGAATTTTGAATTTCAAAATATCAAGCATTATCAAATCACATTATTTAATAACAATTATTAGTGCAAGGATTCTATCACCCACATTTGACCACAATGAGAAATTAAGGAAGGGAGTGAGGGTGAGGTCAAAGCATGGACAAAAAAAGATATAAAAGCCATTTCCATCATTGGGTAAGCCTTGGGGATAAAATCATACATCAAATCAGCAACAAAGAGCATGCCAAAGAAGGCTGGATGAGCTAGAGAAAATGGTCAGAGCTAGGGTAAGAAATTCATAAATAAAATATGAACACTCAGTTCTATGGGCTTGATATGGAGATCAAAGACTCAAAGATTGAAGGGCTTATAGATATCGGTGATTCTATATTTGATCACTAGTAGATGAGAATGCTATAGTATTAGTGACCTTGAATGATCTTAGCAAGGAACATATTCAATTTCAGACCTCTATTGGAGTTCCAGAAGACTTTCTTAATTTTCAAGACTTGATTCTTCTCTCCTGATCCCTCAGGCAGTTCACCTAAAAATATGTAAGTATAGCATGTGAGTTCAAATGAAGGGGTTTTTTAATTCAAACTTTTAAGGTAAATTTACAGAAATACATTTATAGAAGGGGTTCTTTAAATCTATTTTGAAAAAAACCCCGTAAATCCATAAAGAAAAAGGGGTCATTTTATTCATGGAAAAATTCATAAGTTAGGGGCTTTTTAAATACCCCTTGAACACATGTGATACATAGGGTTTCTTAGTAGTGCACCCCCTGAGCCTTATCCATGAGAATATATCCTCTGAAAATTCAAATGAGTAAGCCTTCTACTTACATATACTCTAGGAAGTTAACTCCAATCCTTGCATTGAGCCTCTAGCCAAAGTAGATGGCCTCTAACCAAGTCTCTTTGACATGTGGCATTCTTATCCCTCTATAAGTTGCTACCTTTCACAGCATGTGTCCGTTGCCCACACTCTACACTCTCCACTTTCCACTTTCCACTTTACTTTATCATCCACAAGTTTATTCTTACAATTATGTATTGCACTTTCTCCCTCAACACTCCTCCTCAATAACATCTTTGGTGACACCATATTTTCTAATACTTGGTTGACAAGGTTGCCAACAACAAGCCGACAACCAACACCGAGGGGGTAACAAGGTTTATAGACTATGGCATCTACCATAACCAATGAATTAATGTCACCGCTTGGGACGATGGTGGTGGCATCACTTTTGTTTTGTAGGCTTCAGGAGTGTATGGCGACAAGCTTGTAGAATTTTTTAGTGAATCTGCTTCATAATTGTATTATGAGAATCACCATTATTTTTTAGTAAATCTGCTTCATAATTGTATGAGACCATGAATGAGCCGAAATATGTCTTGGGCACCCACCATGGACACACTTTATGTGAGTGTGAACACCTATGCCCTTGTACATAAGTCTATTCTCTTTCATAATGCAAAGGATCATCCCATTTAGCAATGTGAGCCTTTGCTCTTGATAATCAACCTTTGGCATCTTCCTAGCCATTGTCTAAATCTATGCTATCTAGTGTGCTTGTGAGAGAGGAAGTGTGTGTGAGAGGTGAGGAAAGGGAACTAGCCATGAAGATGGAGTCGTGTTGGTGTGACAACGGATGCAAGAAGGAGTTCTTTACACTCAAGGGTGACATCCTTGGCTTAGGATTGGCTTATCGACCAATGTCGCATGACATTAAAAATAATTACATTAGTGATCCTCTGTTTGCCTTAACAACATTTGATGGAGTTTTCTTAGGTCTCAAGTTCTCAATGTTGTCCAAGTTCCAACTCACCCAATTAGCGAACCTCAAAGAGGGGAGAGAGCAAGTAAGTCATGCTACTTCGGGAGCCTCAATAAAGGACCTTGCGAAGTGGGTGGTGGCTACAAGCATGCGTAGCTATCTTTGACTTTCTTTTCTCAAATTTTTTATCTTTTACAAATAATACTAATACATTATAATTTATAGTATGTATTTTTTTCACCCATTGATATTCAAAAAATCTCCACTAAACTTTGACCTTGTCTTGAGAAAAATCGATAAAAATTTAGCACTTTTAGTTGTACAATCAGCCAATCATAAGATTTTGCACTCTAACCTTGTAGGAGTGGTGCACTAGTACTTCTACTACGGATTCCTCGCTCTTTGTGTTGCTAGAGGTGCATGACCCTCGAAACTAAACCATGCGGGTATTTAAAAAAGTGGGAGGCATGGGATCTATAGTGGGGAATGGATGGCACAAATCGCGATGCGTGAGCAACTGTCGGATTGGATCGAAGGCTTGGTTTACTTTTTGAGTAAACTAGGGCAGAAGGGAGGTGGTGGGGTGTGATTCCGGCCATTTGAGTCACCGAAAATTTGAAAAGACAAAAATATATATTCTTTATTGAGCCCCTTCTATGTGATAGAGAATATGGCCTAGTGGTCGTAGCTTTGACTCTAATCGTCAGGGTCGTGCGTTCGAGTCTCACATCCTCCTTTTACTCAAAAAGCAAATCCAAACCATATCCTCGGCCCGAGTTTACTTTCGAAGAGTGGGGTCCACAAAACAAAACCGGCACGTGGGATAGGCATAGGGACTTTAAAAATTTCTAAACGAAAGTGTCGAGCATGGCAAATGGAGGATATAGGACTCGAACCCGGGAAATCTACCACTTAGATTTCAACTCTGTAAATCTTGACCTGGTTTACTTAAGGGCCAGGGCCCCCGTTCCCTTGATCTTCGTGCACCACTTCCCCACCGTAGATCTCGAGTCTCCCACTTCATTAAATGCCCGTGTGGTTTAGTGCTGAGAGAGCGCGACCTTCGCGTAGCCCTAACAGTCCCACGTGGCTATGAGGAGGTAAGAAAAGAAGAAGATGAAATAACATCCACCGATTAGCCTGTGTAAAAATGAGTGTTGTAATCAAGTTAATGTGGAGGCTTCCAGTGTGAATAGTACTGTGTAATTTCCATCGCTGCAGCCATCGATCACCTTTTATAGATTTAGTCTGTCCAACAAAACAGCAGGACTGAGGAGTCAGCCAGTCGGTCGGTAGGGAAATGCCTATCGTCCCGAGCGCGGCCCGTCCACTGTATCAACCACGAGGCGCCGGCCTCCGGAGTCCGGCGCATCCTTTACACTCATCGCTTATATCAGCATTTTGCAAGCTTTTCCTCATTTCCTCACAACCCCTCCTTATAAAAACCCTTCGGGTAAATCCTCGGGTAAAGCATCTAAGTTCTTCTCAGCCTACTCAAAATCCCCTCAACTCGGAGTATCACGATGATCCTAATAAGTGGCAAACCTACCTTAATTAGGTTCCTAATTTGCGCCAATGCAACCATTCTAGTGTTTGGGCTGCTGCTTTTCACAAACGGCCAGCGTCTCGTTTCATCTCACGAACAATTAGGTAAATATTAGTAATTATAAGCTCAATGGGATCCTATTTTGCTCAAAGCGGTAGCTTTCTTGAGAGGCCGATTGCATGCTCATTGTCAATTAACACGTACGCCTTTGTTGTACTCTCTGTTTCAAACAGAAATTGATTAACTAGTAAGTAAGCTATATATTGTGATCTTCTTATGCTATTGGATGAGATTATTAAAATGGATACTCTGATCTGTTTTAATTTGCAGGTAGCTTCAATGTCTCGCCAACTCTGCACGAGGATCAAACTTTGCATGACGTTCAGGTATAAAGCTTGTTTCGGTGCCAATGTCTCCCTTATTACACAGCCTTGTGAAACATTAGCTGATGCACTAAGTCGTGTCATGAGCACATATGCATGGGGTATTAAATAATGATGATTAAAGGCTTGTAAGGTGAAGGTGATTAGCTGGTGAGTAAGGTCGCACAGGGTATTGTACAATATAGGCTTATGCTTAATTAAGGTAATTAGCTGAAGAATAAAGTAAAACGATGCGCCCATGTTGACGGCCATTCATATATAAGTAAAACTATGCGTGTTTACATAGACAAACCCATTAAAGTTTATAGTTAGTTGACTTAGAAGCTGATCAGTTGTATGAATGTGTTTTTGATATAGGAATTGCAAGCACTTGTTATGGTGCCATTGTGCGAAAAGAGGAATGAAGTGCTTTTGAAGCACTTGATAGTTCGGAAAAGTGCAGCAAAGTATAGAGAAGGTAGCCGTAGGTTGTTGAGGAGTGAAGCCCAGACCACATCAACCAACACCCACGGCAATCGTATTGAAGCAGCTCCTTTCCACGTTGATTACAGTAGCCCCAGAACCCACCCCCCTAAGAATAACTGAAATTAAATACCTGCTAATCATCAATCCCGCGGCCTCCCCAGGATGCGGCGTCTTGAAGGGTTTTTAATTATTTTTACAATACAAGTTTCAAGTTCGATCCAATTATTAGCACATACTAAATTAACAAAAATCAAGCCCCCAGGTCTGGATTACTCCAACGGAGGGCCAAGATTGCCTTCATATTACATTGTTTGTAGAAATTATGTTACATTTTGATTCCCGGACCTAGTGGAAAACAAGGTCTGTACTTGTGATGCTCCAATGCAAATGGGGCGTGCAGTGTTAAGAAAAAACCACCGTCCTTTCGTGTAATTAGGTTATAATTTTGCCTAGCGTTGAATTTAAACCATACATATTTTGGATGCTTTAGTTTAAAGATTCAAATTTTCAATAAAAACTGGTTGGTCTTGAAGGTAAAATTAGTTTAATAAAAGTTTTTTTCTAACATTTGGGGTATGTGCATAAAAAGATTCAACCTACTCGACATATTCATTAATTAGTACCCACAAGTGGGTACTAATTAATGAATAACCTAAGGTTCAACCCTAGCTGCCTTCCCCTCTCTCTCTCCCATGCTTGTCCCAACTTCCCTCTCTAAGAAATTAATTTTCCAAATTAACATGTATGATTGATATAGATTACTTCCCATATATCTTCTTCTTTCTTTGAGCTAACAAAGCCTTTCGTGCACATAAAAAATATATACTCTAATAACAACAATTAACAAAGGAGTAGTATAAGGGTGGTTGTACGATAAGGGTCCTCATTTGGGGACTGTCTCGTGTGGATGGGACACCAAAGAAGCACCTCGATCGATTTAGACATCTAATCGCAGCATCCCAAGTGGCGGTCAATAGAGGTTCGGGATGCAATTCGACCGAGTTACCGAAACTGTCACGTAGGATAATGCCAATCACCACGTAACTCCACTGAGTTATGTGGAGGGCAGCGTGTAACTAGATCAAGTGTTACATAGGGGACATACACGTATGCTTGATCAAGGTGCAAGGTGGACATCCACATAACTCAGTAGAGTTACATGGTTGATATCCACATATGTGCCACCTATATCGACCAATTTACTTGCTGGACATCCACCTACATGGAACTCGACCACGTTGTTACATGTTGCATACCTAGATGTCCAATATGTAACTAGACCGAGTTACATATTGTACATCAACAAGCATGCACCTCGATGACTATGTTATAAATAAAGGAAAAAAATCCTTTTCAAAAAATCCCCTGTTACTTGATCGAGTTACCAGAATACCCAATTGTACTTGGACACGTGTGCCATTTGACCACATCCTGAATGATAAAATCATTTTAAAAAAAGTTTGCATGTTACGTAACTCAGTCAATTTACAATAAATTCATTATTTCAAAACTAAATGTTAAAATAAATTTTTTGTTTAAAAACTTTTTAAAATGTAACTCGGGCGAGTTTTAAAAAATAATTGAATTTTTTTTTTGGTAACTTGGTCAAGTTGTCGAAAAAAACGAATTTGTTTTTAAAAAAAGTTCTTTTTGAAAAAAACATTTTTCCAAAAAAAAAGCGATTTCTTTGATACCTTGATCGAACTTTGTAAGAGTGAGGATTGGATCCACATATACACAATTGCAAAGTTTAGTTCGCCATTAGAGCACATTTGATTGTAAGATACATTCCATTTACCCGGTTTTCAATGTGTTATGATTTGATAGAGTCCCCTCGAAATTGGGACTTTGGGACGTATTTTACAACTAAATGTGCTTTGACGGTAACCAAACTTTGCAAGAGTGAGAGTGGCATCCACAGATACACACTTACACAGTTTGGTCACCATCGGAGCATATTTAGTTGGCAATGTCTGTGTCGTTTGCCCGATTGTCAATGTGTCGTGGCCTTAGGGAGCCCTCTCGAAATTGGGACTTTGGCCCGCACATCACATTCGAATGTGGTCCGATGTGGTGACTAAACTTTGGGGTCCATATATACATACTTACAAAGTTAGGTCACCATCAAACAATGTGTTAACCACTCTGGTTAACATTACTTTTGCAAGTGTGGCTACGCTTATTGTACTCATCTTTTATAATTGCGCAACGAGCTTAATGTAAAAGAGACATGGGATGACCGAGCTTACGGCGTGTAATTCCGGTCATGAGAGGATGGTCATGAGAGGAAGAGTTATACATAGAGCTAGGAACACTAGTTTTGGGCCCCCAATTATAAATTGGCGACCGGCCATTGTAGCTATGAGCTCTTTGCATTATATAAGACATTTATGAAATATCAAAAGGGACAATCCCATTAGTCTCATTTGAGCTTTATCTCTTCTCTCTCTCTCTCTCTCTCTCTCTCTCTCTCTCTCTCTCTCTCTCTCTCTCTCTCTCTCTCTCTCTCTCTCTCTCTCTCTCTCTCCCTCCTTTGATCTTATGGATGTATGCTTTGAATGTAGCAATTGCATTAAAAATAGAATAGTTACATTAAATTGGCCATAAAGAGCATTCAATTGCATTCAACCAAGTTGGTACAACTGAATTTGTCAGGGAATATAGTGGCTGGCTATCAGACCTGCAATCTTAAATTCCTTGAAATCGCCAGAAAAATCTTAAAAATATCTAAATCTGATAGTGCCATGGCCGTTCCTTTTGTGCCACGGTCGTCCCAGAGTTGCCACGGTGATTTCTTCCCGAAGGGTACACCCGTTCTAGAACATTCATTGTGTTTTCCACGGCCATATTAGTTCTGGCACGCCCATGCCATTCTCTTTTGCACACTAGCTTTAGAAAGAATATGGCCTTTCCACTTGTGCCACGCCCGTACCACTTGTATTTTCCAGAGAAAATGCACGTACCACTTGTTTTGCGTGAAACGTATGCCCGTGGGGCAGACTTGCCACGCCCGTACCCTCTCCATTGCAAACTGCATGCCCGTTCCTTTGTGAAGCTACATCCGTGACTTTAGAAGGTGAATGTCCATGCCATCTGTCCTCTGAGAAGCATATGCACGTTCCATTTAGCCTTAGAAAGCATACGCCTGTACCATTTCCAAAGCGTACGACCGTACCATTCCCAAAAAGGGGGTTCTGCACAATAATTCTACATTTCCATGCACCTATGCTCGGGTAAATTGGTGCAAAATAACCCTCTTTTTGATGAAGTGAACTCTCCCAAAGCTTCCTCGAACTCATCGGTCAATACCATTGAAAAGCACCAGCAAAAGCCAAGACCACCCTAGTACAAGACGAGCCAATTTGTTCACCTACTCCTCAAAGACATCATTATTAGTACCTTCACTAGTAAACTTTGAAAGGACGATCTTATCCTTCACACCCTTGAATTCATCTCCATTCCCATGATGGTCACCATGCCTATGCATAGGCCCATGCACATAATGATTGTAATCATCAAACTCACCAAAGAAATCTTCCTCAACATAAGGTCTTGAAGCACCGCCTCGATGAGTATTCCATTTGAATGAAACATGGCCATCACTCCTCGTCAGGACTCTTGAACCTTCATTTGGAGATGCATGACCCTTTCCTTTGGCATCATTAGGTGAGTGTGTTCGTCAGGACTCTTGAAACTTCATTTGGAGATGCATGACCTTTTCCTTTGGCATCATTAGGTGAGTGTGTAAACATTGGGTTGTTCATAGCACCATGAGCAAAATGGAAACTTGGGTGATAAATCTCTTTGTCTTGAACATGAGCTTGTCGAACCTTGCAAGATGGTCCACCCTTGTCTTCATCCTTGGTCTTCATGTCTCCATGCATGCCCCTAATCTCTTTGCACAAGTTTTTGCATTATGGTGCCCGTAATCTCTTGCACAAGTGGTTGCATCATGCTTCTCATCATCATCATCATTTGTCATAGTGGGCATTGCCTGTGCATTTGCTCCCCCCAAATGATTTCATGTATTGGCCACATTTGTAAAACTTGGCCCAATTCGCACATGATTTGTCCTGTGCCGCATTTGAAATATTGTTGTTGCCATGTAAATTCAACCCTCATCACCAATCTCCTCTACATGATCCTCATTCACCATTTCCCTATCTTCCCTTATTTTGTGAAGTTCCATTGCTTGCTTAGATGGACGCCCCTTGGCATAGTGGCTGGAAATAAAAAATGGCTTATAAAAGGCTCAAATGCTATCGTAATTTGATGATCTAGGGCTCTATTGAAAGATCTTGTTGGCAAAGATTGCAAATATGCAAGAATAGAAGACTTTCGAGTAGCCCTAATATTCATTGTTTTAGGGTTTATGCGACACTGCTGAAAATAGGAATTAGACCATAAAGTACTCAAAAGTCATCAGATTTAGATGAAATTTGGTGTGTGGGCTTGTGATGACACGTACTAACTATGCCTAATATGCTTTGACCAAAGTTCAGTTGTAGATATCCTTTATTTTGACTTTTTTACAAAGTCAACGGTATATGTCTGACCCCCCAAACGACATCGGATTCGAGTGTACTATGGATTTTTGGGAAGCCCGAATGATATACATCTGGCCTATAATGTCATTTTTCCCAAATAGCTCATTCTTTCTGACTAGGCATAAGTTTAACCTCCAATGGAAAATGGCAAGTTGGTGATCCAAATGATGTCAGAGAACAGAGAGGTTTAAGGCTTGTTGGGAAGGTATAAGGGAGTACTAGGAGCCTATATAATCACACAGACTCTAGCCCTAATGTAATTTTACTGAATTAGGGTTTTGTGAATCTGTTGATTTTGCTCAAGAGCTCCTTTGGTACCCATTTTCCTTCCGCATGTTCCACATGTACCATCCCTTTATTCCAAGCATTATTGGCATCCAAAAGCACCTTACATGTGTCCACATTTCCCTCAATCCCAACCATGCATGAAAATTTTAATTTTTTTTAGCATGGTCTCCTTTGTTTTAGTGACCAAATCTCAATATAGATGTGTCCACAACCTAATATCCACCATTCACATCAACTCTGGATAACAATCCATCAACAAATTTGTATCACTTTGCATACCAACAAAGGCATCATTTTCCCAATCATGCATGTAACATAGGCTCATGTAATGCCATTGACATTATCCATCCTCTCTTTACCATGTGACATAATTGCATTTGCCCATACAATTTATTCAATGCAATGCTGAATGTAGAATGTTGTTGATGCCAAAATTAATCCCAATTGTTTATGTAGAGCATTGATACTTGCCAATCTCCCGGCCAAGCACTTCCCACCCTCGTACCTAGGTTGAAACTAGGCACAAGTTGGGGCCATTTCTTCACATCCAATGTACCTAATCCCCTTCCTTACTGCTTTACTATGGCACTCATGGCAAGGAAGATTCAAACCATGCTCCCCTTGGCCTCTCCAACCAAATGCCAAGGTACCCTCACACACATCAAGATTCTAGGAATAGAATGTGGGATACAAAGTGATGTGATAGGTGTGATTTGAACCTCAAAGATGTAGGTATGATGACTTACAAAGCTTTGCATGAACTTATGCACAATCCATTATTACATTACTATGTACTCATGCTATACTTTTACTTCCCAAGCTCCATTGTCCAATAAACATCAACACCAATGCAACAATCAAGGTGAAGCAAATAGCATTTGGATTGGCATGTATCTTGACATTCCCAAGCATAGAGATTGCTTGAATGTCACACCAATTATTGAAGAAGCATTAAATGGTTCCAATGGCATCCAATGGTGTATGGATTTTATTAGGAAATCCTAAAATTGAGAAACATGGCTTGATCATTGGTCTATTTGAAACATTAGCTTGTTTAATGGCATCATTAGTGTAATTAATGATGATTAGACAAGGCTAATGACAAGTCTGAATGACCAATGTGAGGAAATTAGGAAAGAAAGCTCTAAATCTCAAGGGAAGATTCAAGAAATCCAAGAATTAAGCAAGAAATGCAAGGAAATTCTTAGCGACAAATGCTCAAGGATTACCGTAAAGCCATGATCATGAATATATAGTGGAAAATTTCCTTTTCGTGATGAAAAATGCAGATCTCTATTTTACACCTTTTGAAGAGTCCAATGGCTTCATAGATCAATAAATAGGCCTTCAAAAGTGTAGAATAGGGTTGAGAACTGCATTTCTATACCTAATGAAGAATTTAGATATGATATTAAAGCATTCTTGGTCCCTTCTTCACCACCAGCCCTTCTGAATTTTGCTAGCTTGCTATTGGGTTTCCAAGCCTCAAATTACTTGCTTATGGTGGTGACCAAGAATCATCCCTAAGGATTAGTTAGATTCTTGGTTACATGTACATGAATTTTGAGCAAGAGGTTTAATGGAACCTATGAGATTCTAGGGTTTTCTTGGAGCACAAAGGGGCTGAAAATGTTTGTTGCAAATCATGATGAAATTTGAGAAAAATGGGATCAATGAGAAGCTCTGATACCACTGTGAACTAACTATGATCACTCAAGGAATGGAGTGATGACATGGGTGTAGGAGCACCATCCATAAGCAGCAAGGAGAAGGGCAAGGTTGCCATGGAAGCTAATTAGCTTATAATTTTGATTAGTATGAGTTAATTATAATTAGCTATTCACATTGGCCTATATACGATGGTCCCCTTTTCACACATACTTATTAATGTCCACCCTACTTGGCCTTTGGCCCATAAGTCTATGTCCCCCATTTACACTTTGCCCTTTGGCCCAATACAACTTATGCTTGGCCCTTGGCCTTATATGCATAACTTCTGTCTACCGAGACTGGACCACCAATCTAGAGAGTCGTACATGTTTCAAGAGTGGCTGATTCTTACATGGCCCAAAGATCTGTATGAAACCTAGGGCCAGGTCTATTATGTGAAGGACCAGAAATGTTGTACCAAAGGGAAGGGGTCTACCCAGGCCCTTCACATCAGCCTAGTCCATCGATATATCAGCAATACCTGCCACCACAGGGAGCATACCCTACACTAGAGCAAGTCAGGGGCATAACAACATTTCAACAACGTTTATTTTGTCGGGATGTCGAGGATTCCACTCAGGCAATGAAATAATGCTACTTTTTAAATTCGCACGAATGGGTTACATAACTCAGACAATTCACAAGAAAAAATATTTTTCCAAAAAAGGAAAAAAATTTGATTTTTTTTATTTTTTAAAAGCATAACTCGATCGAGTTTTCAAAAACAATTGATTTTTTTTGCTAACTTGGTCGAGTTACCGGAAAAATGATGAGAGGTAGAGATTGGTTTAAGGCATGGAGAAGCACCCCAACCGATGGGATGTCAAGACAATCTTCTTTCAACTTCCATATTGGTGTGAGATGAAGGTCATCATCCCTTAGACCCCATGCATATCTTTAAGAATGTGGCAACAAATATTTGGGACCATTTAAGTGGTAAAAGAGATACCAAGTGTGCAAGGGACCATTTAATTGATAAAAGAGATACCAAGGGTGCAAGAGATGACTTACAAGATATTGGATGCCTTCAAAGTACATGGCCAATTATAGATGAGAGTGGTAACATGGTCCTACCAAAGGCACCATGGCACTACTAGTCCATGGGCTCATAGCAACAACAGAAGCGATGCAAAAGCGTCGCTTACGCGACGCGTCGAGCCCTCGCTATAGGCGTCGCTATTGTACGTCGCTTAAGCGACAACAATAGCGACTTCTTTAGCAATGCATATGCGTCGCATAAGCGATGAAATTTTAAAAAGTTATTTAACGTCACTTGAGCGATGAAATTTTAAAAAGTTATTTAACGTCACTTAAGCAAGGTTAGATCACTTATGCGATGATATATCATCGCTTAAGCGACGATTACGTCGCTTAAGCGATGACACGCAACGGAAAAAAACAGACAAATACAAAATTTATATACCAGTTAATTCAATGTTGTCTATATTTTTCTCATGATCTACCTACTGTTGCTCTCTTTGTCGCTTGCTATCTTGCAATTGTGATTGCACTCCGTGCTGTCGTTGTTTTTGCGGAGATTGGTCAGACACCGGTGCATAAACGAACATGAATTCTGGTAAACAACGCTATCTAGCTCTCTTTTATTGTTAATTTTTGAAATTGAAACACTCTAACTTTAACTATTTTCAAGCCATCTTTATAATACATATACATATACATATACATACACATATACAATGTGCATGCACATACATAGTACATACACACATAGTAGTACATACATATGTTTAATGTTATGCATACATAATGCAAGCATGCATGCATTATATACGTATGTATGTAAGACATTATATATATATGTATGTTTATCACATGTATATATAAATCTACATTGTATAAATCCATGCATGTGTGTATGTATATACATGCATCTATGTATGTATGTACATTGTATGTATGTATGCATGCATGCATGTATGTATGTAAGTAAGTAAGTATTCCTGAGACGAACGAGAGCGGGGAAGGGGATAGGGCCATCGTGAATTTGGGAATTTCCCAATTCCCATTTTTGAATACTTAAAAAAGGAGACATGGATAACATGTTTGTAAGTTTCTCAAAACCCTATCATATGACCTATCGTTGGAAAGCGCTTAAAAAATAGAATCTAAAGAGCTATAAAGCGCTCATTTTGGATTAGTGGTGTTCAAGTTATGGTTAATCCAAACTTTTGACCACGTGTCCCAAACTTGTGGGAAATTCCCATATTCCCCAATATGGTGTTGGACAAAGATCAACAGTTCAAAAAACTTTATTTAACTTGAACTATTTTCAAGCTTTACTTTATCTATATAATACATGTACATAAACATATACATATATAATACATATACATATACATATACATATATATATACAATGTGCATGTACATACATAGTACATACACATATAATAGTACATACGTATGTTCTGCATACATAATGCATGCATGCATGCATTATATATGTATATATATATGCACGGATGTATGTCATATGCAGTACATATGTCATATGATATATATATATCTATATAATACATATAAATATACATATACATACACATATACAATGTGCATGTACATACATAGTACATACACACATAGTAGTACATACATATATACATGCATACATGCATTGTATATGTATACATAATGTATGTACATACATAGTACATACACACATAGTAGTACATACATATGTTATGCATACATAATGCATGCATGCATGCATTGTATATGTATACATATATGTATGTAAGACATTATGTATGTATGTATCTCATCTGCCATCTGCTCTCATCCTCCCGGTATCCCGTACTCTCTTATTTCCGTACAAAATTTGATTGGTTTTCCGTACGGCTTGTGGAAGGTTCTTGTCCTGCATTCTTCCATACTGTATACGGAAGGTTCCCGTCCCGCACTCTTCTGGATCTCCTCCGTACCCGTCTCTCTGCCTTCCGAAACTCCATTCCGGTCTGCATTCCGGTTCATATAGATATTCCGGCTCCTTCTGGATCCGCATTCCGGACCGTATTTTCCTTCAAAATGAAGACTAGAAGCAAACGGTGGCGTACTTCTATTGCGTCCCAGACATGTTAGAAATTGACTCAAAATATATTATTTTATTAAGAGGCAAAATATACACAACCAAAAATTAAGTCTTTATGCCAAAATTTTGTATATACATGTCTATATCAAAAAGTATGTATGTCATGTATGTCATATGTATGTATGTATATACATGCATGTATGTATGCATGCACATTGTATGCATGCATGCATGCATGTATGTATGTATGTATGTATGTAAGCAATCCCGACGAACGAAAACGGGGATGGATAAAAAAACGGCAATTAAAAAACTTTTTTAATAATAACTATTTTCAAGTTACTTGGTACATGGTACTTGGTGCACTGTACTTGGTACATGGTAATTGGTACATGACAATTGGTACATGGTCCATATAGTAATTGGTACATGGTACATGATAATTGGTACATGGTCCATAGTAATTGGTACATGATAATTGGTACATGGTCCATAGTAATTGGTACATGGTACATGGTAATTGGTACATAATCCATAGTAATTGGTACATGGTACTTGATAATTGGTACATGGTCCATAGTAATTGGTACATGGTACTTGATACTTGGTACATGATGGTACTTGGTACTAGATTCGGTGCTTGGTACTTAATTTAGTATCAGGCTCCATAATGAAACTTCGAACTCGCAATTGATACATGATATATAGTATCAATTGGTCGGCCTAACTTTGGGGTACCTTAAGCAATAAACATGGGAACAAAGAAAGCTTTTTAGTGTTAGACTTGGTACTTAAGTTGGGTATCATGTTGAAACCTCGTACTTGCAAATGGTTACATGGTACAGATACGTGGTACATAAATTGGTACTTTGAAATCACGTGCTTTGAAACTTCATGGTTTGGATCTTTAAGCTTGAAAGTTAGCTTGAGTTGATACGTATCGTACAATCAGGGACCCTGCAAAAAATATGAAAATCAAAAGCTTGTTAATATTAGAGCCTAACATAGAAAAACAGTCACTGGAACTGCGATAAAGTTTTTGATTTGTCTCTATCTAGCTTTCCAAGAGCTTTTGAGAAATTGGTGATGCTTGCCAATCTTTTGCTTCTTTTGATGTGTTACATTGTGGGCTCGCCTCTTTTCTTGTTTAGGATTTGTTTTGTTTTAAAACATACAGATTATCGACAAATAATTAATTGTTTGACAATAGACAAATTCAGCAATGCAACGAGAACATATGTCAATATATATCATCAACAAATATATGTACATGTGTCTACAGTGTGTGGTGATCAATCCTCTCATATACAAAACAGATCACTATCACCACATGAGCCATCACTATATGAGTCGCTACTATCAGACTCGGAATCATCATCAACATCAGCACTGCCACCACCTGTGCCCCCAACCACAACACCACCATCACCACCGCCACCACCTGTGTCCCCACTCGGGATCACGCCGCCGTCGCCGCCGCCCGCCTCAGACTCGTCGTCCGCTCGCCCTCCTGTCGAGCCACCTCTGTCATGTCCTCCTCGGCAAGTTGCTCCTGCATTACTTAGTGAAATCAAATAAGAATATATTACAGTTAATATGAAAATAAACCACAAAATAAATCAATGATACCCACAAGTGGATCAGGCGTGTGCGGAAGTGTCGCCTCAGCGCGGTACCCATAGTATGTAGCGTACTCCATCTCCTGTGCCGTAGGTGCACGACCATAGTCTTTGGTCTGCATCAAGAAAGAACCAAAGACTTATTGATTTCTTCATTCAATAATAGTATCTTCGAAAGTCAAAATTAGAACGATTTACACTCACAAATGTGGCCACAAAACCATCTCGACCCATCCGGCCTAGTCCAGATGTGTGACCAACTTGCAGTCTCTTTCATGCTGCCTTCTATGTAAATTTCGTTAAACAAAATGACATAGATTAGAGAATATTTAGAATCAATCTATCAAAGTTCAAATTAATTCTAATATACAATAGCAAAGGCATGCACCTTCTGCTGAGGAAAAGTGATGTGTAGGCATCTCTCCTTACGAAAGTATTGCCATGTCTCCATGCATATATCAGCCCTCCTCTTGTTTGTCTCCACCATACAGTAGCATCTGTTTATTTTTCATATTGCATACCATAGAACTTGTTAGATTTCAATGTTTTCTTTCATGCATTGCTTTTTTCTTCTCCATCATTTGATTAATGACTCGTGTTTTTATGGTACTTGAAAATCAGATTCGGACCAATCAGAGGGTACACCACCACCTCCTACTCGTGGTGATTGGGGTGCACAGAGTTCCAATACTGCACATGAACCCGTTTATGATGATTTCTACTACGACAAGTCTATTATATGCTGGTGCACTCGTTGTCGTGGCACATATCAGAGGCCACGACGGGAGTGCTTTTCACAAGAGATGACTCATGGTACTTTTGAGCGAGAACCGCCACCTGCAGAGTGACATCGACCTATGGTATGTGACTGTTCTCCCTTAGTTTTATTATTGGTTATTTTATAAATCAAAGGCTCATATATAATGTAACCATATCATATATGTAGGTATATTCACTTGATGAGACGAGGATGACTTCACTGTCAGTGGTGCACATGTCCCTCGCACACACGGCACGTACAGGTCACTTGTCAGCTGCAGCTCGAGGTTGCTCGACATCCTCTACCTCCTACTTTGGAGGCCGAAATGGGTGGAGATCATCCGTTGCCTACTCGTTTGCATTCTCTAGTATAGACGTATGATCGCAGACGATACGGAGGATGGCAGAGAGGATCACTTCCTTTAGATGGATCCTTTAGATGGAGAGGTTTTCACCTTCTGGGGCAGTCGCTACATGATTGCTCCATCTACCATTAGTGGAGTAGGACGAGGCCTCTTTATTGCATAGGATTTACATGTGCCCCCTCATTCAGAGGTCACCCTTATGTCTTTCTGTGGACCTATATATAGATGGGATCCATGGCATCAGCTTACTCGCTACATTCAGAGCATGAGTACTTATGGATTATGTCTCAATGCAGCCTCTCTTTCTGATAGAGGGATCACACATGCAGAAGGACAAAGACTCTATGTTGATGGAAGACCTTACTCTCAAGGAAACATAGCAGGTTTAATCAATAGTAGTCGAGGGACGAGTTCAAGAACCAATTGCACGTTTGTGGAGTGTGAGAATAGTCATGAACCAGAACATATGAGCAGGGATGTAGAAAGATACATAGTTATCAATGCTATTAGATCATTAAGTGCTGGTGATGAATTGTTGGTCAATTATGGATGGCGTAGACCTCCACGAGCATCCTTACTAGATGAGGATTGAGAGCTTCATTGTATACATTTCCTAATGTTATTTGGACCTCTTGTACCCTAATTCTATAGTTTAATTTGCACCACGTTCTCTATTGTCTCTATTTTAATTTGATAATCATTTTTTATTGTCTGTAACTGTTTTGTATCTATCTTTTCTTTTATATAGAAGCATGGTATTGATATTGCCTTCAAATATGTAGATTCCGGATTGTGACATCGACAATATCACAAATCAACGTTCACATGACGCATCTCACATGTCAATAGAGTGCATGAGGATCCTACGCAGGAGTGATCCTAATGTGTATGCAAGACTAAAAAGACAATATTCTCAGGACTTCAATAATGTGCGGGACCATATCTTTGATGACGACGATGGCATGTCTAATTTTATTGAGGATTGGTATCAAAATAATAGTGCGAGTGATATTTCTAATAACAACGAGAAGTATCTTCGAGAAGAAGCTCTAAAGCGTATCTACGCAGGAAGCCAACTGACATGACTCAGTGCAAGCTTACTTATTCTGAATCTTCAAAACCGTTTTGGATGGAGTAATATATCCATTTCAGCACTTTTGAAGTATGTAACAATCTAACATTTTTTTTAATCTAAATATTTTAGGAGTAATCATAATATGTTTTGTTCTTATTGATCATATTTTTAATGGATTTTGCAGGCTACTCTCTCTCAGAAGTTCTTGCTGACAAGCAATTCCCTTCCTACATCACATGATGAGGTGAAGAAGATGATAAGTAGTCTTGGACTTGACTATTCTTCTATACATGCATGTCCCAATGATTGTATTTTATATAGAGGTCAGTACGAGGACGGTGTGACATGTCCAAAATGTCAAACTCCTCGTTATAAAGAGGAGAAAGGTAAGGTCCCTCGAAAGGTATTGAGACATTTTTCCCTGGCTCCGCGTATAAAACATATGTTCCAAAGTCCCGAATCAGCTAAGCTTATGACATGGGGAGCGGAGCACAAGAGCAAAGATGGAGTAATGCGAATTCCATCAGATTGTCTTGCATTTGAGCATATTAATCTGCGATGGCCAGATTTTGCAAAAGAACCACGCCATTTAAAGATGGGTGTAGCATTGGATGGCGTGAATCCATTTGCAATGAGATGAAATAAATGGTCTACATGGCCAGTGGTAGTTATTAACTATAATCTACCCCCGTATCTCAGCATTAAGAAAGAGCATTTAATTCTCTCACTCTTAATTTTGGGAAAACGACAAGTTAAATATATGAATGTTTATTTGGCCCCTCTCATCGACGATCTTCAAGATTTGTGGAGAGGGATTGATGTCATGGATATGTCCAGAAGCATCGGTCAAAGACAGTTCATTGTTTGTGGAGTTTTAGCATGGACTATACAACTTTCCAGGATATGGGTTTTGCTCAGGTAAATGGTTTAAATATATATATTCTTTCATAAGTTTATACGATGTTCATTATGCTAATCATCTTTGTTATGTTTTTCATGCAGGGATATGTACCAAGGGTTATAAAGCTTGTCCAATTTGTGGTGATTGGTTGAGATCGACTTATAGCAAAAACCTCAACAAAAATATATATCTTCAACATAGACGATTTTCATCTGAGGATCATTATCTACAAGACAGAAGGCAAGCCATACATTTTAATGGAAAGGTAGAAGGAGGGAGATGTCCAATACCAATGACACCAAAGGATTATCGATCCGGAGTCGGAGATCATAAGCGGCGATGATGATGACGCTGTAAAGCAACGAGTGAGAGGAAAACGTACTGTAGCTCAAAGTCCTTCAATATGGTATACTTTAGAATATTGGAAGGATTTGAGGATATGTCATCTTCTTGATCCCATGCACATATTCAAGAACGTTGGTCAAACCTTATGGCAACACCTCGTTGGCTTGAAAGACACGGTGACTGCAAGAAATGACTTAAAGGATCAAAACTCAAAGCCCAATCTATGGCCACTTTATGATGAAACTCGACATAAGACAACTACAAGCTTGCCCCATGGGTGCTCAAGATAGAAGAGCAGGAGACTATCAACAACAGGAAGATTCAGTCGATTCGTACGCCTACAGGATATGGAGCATCTTGTCCAAACATGTTTACTCTAGATGACAAGAGCCTGTCTGGTTTAAAAACACACGCTTGGCACAATTTTGTGAAGGTAAATCTATTCAGATCTTTGAAAGTATTTATTTTCTTGTATGTTCGTTGATCGGATTAATCATGTATGTAGCATGTTCTACCCCTTGTTATTGATGGATGTACTACAAGAGGAGTCTGAGATGTGATATATCACCTTGGATCGCTTGCAAGGTATTTATTGCTCATTAATTTTTAGTATAAAATTTTATTTCATATCTTCTTTATTCAATAACATCTCTAATATCTTTTCTTTTACTGATAGATGGATTACATCTAAAGAGATTGCCAAAGGGTCAATTCCACAAAAGAAGCATGAATGTATAGAGCTTCTTTGTTTAATAAAGGAATTTCCAACCTCCTTTTTTGATATCCAGGTTCATCTTCTAATCCATCTAGTAGACGAGATAGAGCTCGCTGGTATTGTCAGCACTCGATGGATGTTTTGGGTTGAGAGGTTTATGGGAGTATTGAAAGGTTATGTACGTCAAAAAGCAAGACCAGAGGGTTCTATGGCAGAGGGATGGATGCTTGAAGAATGCATGTATTACGTTTGTGAATACCTTGAGAAAACCGATTTTGAAGCTCCACGTGTATGGAAAAATGAGTCGTCTTCTACCATGTATGATGAGGTATTGTCTGGTAAGGGAGTCCCTTTTAGACTTAAGATCCAAGATAAATTGGATATTTCTACTTTCATTGTCTATAATAGCGAATGCATGCAACAATTCGTTGATGAGTACGAGGAGGAACTTGCAAGCAAACGAGTTGGTGTAGGCTCGAATGTATACCAACATGTGGGCTTATGGACAACATCTTCGGATAAAATCTATTGAGGACGACTTACATCTAACTCAGGATTCTTGCATTGTTGCCTCTTTTAAGCAATTATCACGTGCAAGTTCAAGAGACACAAATCTTATCGATAGTGAACTTGGTTACGTGGGAACCATAGTCGACATTTATGAAGTATCATATCGTATCTTCAAGCAGGTAAATGAGATCTCTCTTCATGCAACAATAACATGTAGATTTCTTAAAGCTAAACATAATTCTAAAGTTTTGATTCGTGTATTTTGACAGGTGATTTTGAAGGTGGATTGGTTCCGTGCTGCCGGCGGGTATAAAGGCAATAATGCCACAATGAAAAGAGAACCGTTCGGATTTTGGTCCGTCGACTCCTCGAAGTTATTGCATGCAACAAAAGAGCCTTACATTCTGCCTCTGCATGTCAACTCGCTCCTCTTGGATTTGGAGAGACCTCTTCCCTAGGGTGATCAGCTTGGCGTTTTTCTCCTCCTACTCAAGCTCTTCCATCTTCAGTAGGATATTGTCCTATGGGGTTAAAGGAGTCAATCCCTTTGGAAGAGCGGGCTAGGTCGGAAGAGCTGTTGCTGCCCTCAGTACAATGGATTGTGTGGTGAACTGGTGTGATGCTCAAGGCTCTTGACTAGGTATCCTTGTCATCGTCCGAGTCAGCCTCTTCCCTCAAGAGGATTGTAGGTGTCTTGCACTAGTCTATTGAGGATTAGATGGAGGTGGTACATGAGGCTATCCCATTGAGCAGCTATATGTTCTTGCAGAGTGTCAACGGTGGATAGCTTGGCAAGTGTCTCCATATCTACCTGTATGGTGCTGGAGGAAGAATCGGTGTGGGATTTGAGTTGAGCCTCGAGGAAGCTAACCTGAATCTAATCTTTAAATGCTCTGTCTTTGACGGAGTCCATGAATTCCATAAAGAGGGTGGCTGCCTTTGTGTTTGCCACCACCGCCTTTTTGGACATCCGCCCCACCTATGCTAGCGGAGGTTTGTTTTCTTACCAGAGCAGCCTGGTGATTGTTTCTTGGAGGCGAAGCATTCGGGGTTCTACTTGCCTCATTCCACATGGATCCTCCCCCTCGAAGCAACGCACTAGGTACTCCACATAACGTTTGGCTATTGGGAGCTCAAGTGGCTGGGGTGGCTTGGAAGGACCCACCGGGGGGCTGGAGATGACCACTGATTAGGTCGAAGAAATAATGGCTCTAAGGATTAATATTTGAAAGACCATGATTCCTAAGCAATATAATGCAAGAAATCACTCAAAATTGGTTACTAAAATTTCCATAAACCCTAATTTTGGGAATTAAGAAAATTTCAAGAATGCAAGATTAAGAAATTCAAGAAATCAAGCAGTAAAGTGGATTATAGTTTCAAACACAATGATTAATATAAATTAAAAAATGATTAACACAAATTTCATTATTAATCTTCTCAAATCAATAAATTAGCAAATCTAAAAACTGTTCAAAAATCAATTTCAAAAATGATTAAGTCTCAAATCACTCTCTAATCACAACAACCAAGAGATAATTTGCATAAAATGGTTAAAAGTCCTATTTTTAGTAAGGAAATACAAGAAAACATAAAATTTAGGGTATTTTAAGTTTTAGGGTTTCACTAATTTGAGATTAGGAAAAACCTAAACTAGGATCAAAGATCAGACTCTGATACCAATTAAAGAAGGGAGAAGAGAGAGAGACTCGTTAACGTGGATTCTACAAACACAAGACATCATTTACATAGAAGTCTAGACATAGGTAAAGGTAACCATGGATGCTTGGGCATGAGCTCCAAGATGACATAGATGCCTTTATCATAAAAGGGTAAAAAAGGGTGGTACAATACATGAGCCCTATGCCTAATATAGACCAAGGCCCCCAAAAGTACACATGTAAATGAGCCTAAGTCCAAGTTCCTAGGCCCCCTTTCCCACATGCATGTGCATACTAGGTCTACTTCATTACACTATGTGTGTGTGTGTGTGCGCGCGTGCGTGCGCACATACATGCGCATGTGTGTGATTTTGTGTACAGTAGATTGTGCAAAATTATTAAAAAGTGATAAAATAAAAGATTCAAAAATGTGAGAAATATATATATATATATACATGTAGACATGTATGTATGTATATATATATATATTGCAAGAGACTAGGGTTGGCCACTCAAAGCATGGAGTGAAAACATGGGTGTGGGTCACCATCCTAAGGCAATAGCCAAGAAGACCATGAAAGCTTGCACATGAGCACCAAGAAGACATAGATGTCTATAAAGTGAATATGATCAAAAAGATACAATGTCAATGAGCCCTATGCCTAATATAGCCCAAGGCCCCCCAAAAGTACACATGTAAATGTCCTTAAGCCCAAATGCCTAGGCCCCATTACCCATGTTCATGTGAAACCAAATCTACTTCATTACAAATCATCCCCGCCTACAATTATTTCATCCTTGAAATCAAAGGGTGGGTGTGCCCAAAGAAAACACATATACAAGTGGCTATGTACAAGAGCCAAAAATTACATCAATGACTAAATGTTAATGTATCGGAAGACCCAAACATGAATCATATGACCCCTAGGGTCAAATGGACAGGATAAAGGGCTCCCATTGTGATGATGAAGCTATATTCTATGCAAACATCTGGATCAAAAGGAAATCCAAGGCATGCAAAATACAAGGCAATGGTCCCATGTTAATCTGATGCAAGTGGAGAGGATAAGGAACCAATGTCGATGAAGAAGCTAGTCGAGTATCCTCCAGGATCAAAGGGATTTGTATGGTATACATCCCGAACCATAGAAGTTGAAATGGTTGTAGCTCTTGGGTAAAAGGAAAGCTTAACTCCGAAGCCGAAGTAATGGTATCTCTTGGATCAAAGGGAAAGCTCGACTCCACAGAGATAGTAGCTCTAGGGCCAAAAGGGAAACTCATAAACTGATCCTCACGTGACCACAGTGTGAGTCTGACACAAAAGGTATCCTCCAAAAGAATCTCGAAACTCCTGGCCAGAATGTCAAATGGTCCTAGCACAGAAGAATCATCGTGTAGGCCAAGACTCGAATATGTCATAGATATCTGAATGTCAAGCCATATATCCAAAAACTATGCTCCTCAAATGGCAAAGAATGCATCCAAAGGAAAATGTCCTAGCTCTAATGAACATAGGCTCGTGTCGACATCTGTAGGAGAAGCATAGGAGCCAAAAGAACATATCTCAAGGTTGGCCTCATGTAGAGTCAAATGTGAACTCATGCCACCGTCACTCAAAAAGTCAAAGACACGATACACCATATCAATGTAGATATGAGTATGATCTGACCCATGCACATTATCTCCATGTGCAAATCTCCAATAACACTGGATCTAAGAAAACACCTAGATCAAATGTAAAGCTCTCGAAGTCAATGTCATAGGATATGCTAAAAATATGATTGATATGCATACTCCTATGATGTATCACCTCCATGAACTCATCACTACTATCATGCACTATCCCTGACTACTCAATCACAAACAACTCGATCCACATGAATGCTACCAAGAATGCTATGAAAACTAGGAGTAGTGGTCATATCTGAAATCTCTCCACATGTGAAAACTCTACAAGAGTATCCCAACATATCTAATATTAGAACCTCGGCTCTATTCTCTTCATGGTGGTCTATGATGTGCTCATAAACATGTGAAGTGTCATCCCCATGTATAACCAAGGATATATGACTAGACGAATGATCATGAGTAGTCAAATCTCTCAAGGCCCATGCAAACACCACTGTGATAGCAACGAAAGTGGCAGGAGCATGCTCGTTCCATTTCCTCCAAGGATCCAAACTTGTCATGCCATAACTCAAAAAATGTATCCCATGAATGATCACTATGATCATCATCACCCATATAATCATCTGTAGTCATAGCATGAACATCATCATCACTATCCACATCATCACCCAACTGAATGCATGTCATAATGATACCCATCCTTAGGTATATAGTCATCTTTGCTCACAAATGTAGGGCACTCAATCAAGTCCCCACATACATCATCCCATGCAAGCAATGCCAAAACCATCTATGTAAAGGTAACCACATAAATCCTTAACAAAACCATGTGTATAACATCTAGACGATTTGGCACAGACATTCCTCTCATCAAATAAGTCTCTAAACTAGCTACGCAACATCTCAAGTTCAAACATCCATAAGTGACATGAATATGATGTATCATCATAGCATGATGTCGGTGAAGAAGGATCTAGAGGTCGAAGCCGCGATGTGCCAAATGTATGTATGAACTTACCAAATGATATGCATCTCCTCACCTTAAATGGTAAATAAAGATGACGAGCATAGAGACAGAGTGATAAGGTATGAGAGGATGCCACACGATCAATGTCTGGGATGGAATTGTAGTGATGTTAACGATGATGATGGTGGGTAGCACAACGATCGTAGGTGGGGTAGAGCTAATAATGGATCCCCATGTTGTTCCGATGCTCGAAAGTGTGAAAACACTCCCAAATGTGCATAAGAATGCCACACCACCTATGGAAAAGCCACTAATGTTATCAAATGGTCAAAAATGTGCGTGTGAATGCCCAAAAATACACCAAATAGCCAAAAGTGTGCGTGTGAATGCCCAAAATGTACCAAATCGACCACACGGCACACTAACCACCTCCATGAGGCTCCAAACATGTGAATAGAGGTCAAAACAATAACCACAAAATGGAGTGGCTACCTATAATGCAAATAGCTCAAGTGGGATGCAATGTTAATGGCCACAAGATGGAATGACTACTTGCAATGTGATTGGACAAATTTCTAGTGTGAATGACTCAAATGTGTAAAGGATAGTGGGTAGAAACCTAAAGTTTACCCATTTCTCATCATTCACCTCTGCAAGCCATGCTTGAGCCTGCAGAAGGTGATGATGGCTTCTTCCTTCCTCTCTCCTTTGGCAACTGAGAGCTAGCTTTCACTCTATGAAGCCTACCCCTCTTACTCAAGATCTAAGAGTTGTTGAAACGTTACCTCTATGGAGCTAGGGGCGATTATTATTGTTCCTTGCAGCTCCACGCCCTTCACTTCTCACATTTCCATTGCTACCGGCATGGACATTTGTACCACCGTTTCTAGTTACGTGATCCTAAAACATAATAAAACTAACACAAGTGAAAATCAATTTTGCAAAAACAAAGAGGTTTAGGGTTTAGGAATGTACTTACTTGCCATGCTTGCCAAACATGTCCTCTAGTAATAACAATATATCCTTCGTCTTGCACCCTATCAAATAGAGCTTGCAACCGTTGTAATGCAAAATCGTATTCATCTTACGTAGGGGGGGCAATCCACTGCTTCAAGCTATAGACATACAAACAAATGAACATTTTAGAAAGTTGTTATTTAAGATAACCTTCTTTAATTAAAAAATAAGATACAATTTGACGCTAATATATACTTCCAAATATTATTGGGATATCGACGACTCCTTCACGTATAATATAGCACCTCCAGTTATTTGCCATCTATCCAAGGAAAAACATAAATACTTAAGACTCTTATGCATATGGCCTTATACATATAGCCTTATACATATGGCATAATGCATAAAGCTACCAACATGTGTAGATAGCTAATTGCATGCATAGGTAGCTACCATCATGCGTAGGTTTCTATCGGCATGCGTTGGTAGCTACGGGCATGCATTGGTTGCTCCCAGTATGTGTTGGAAGCTATCGGCATGCGTTGGTTGCTCCCAGCATGTGTTGGAAGCTATCGGCATGCCTAGGAAGGTACCAGCATGCATAGGTAGCTACCGGCGTGCCTAGGAAGGTACCGGCATGCATACCTAGCTACAAACATGCATGGAGCATGGAAAAATAAACAAACCCTAAACTTACAAACCTTATAACATGTAAAAGCATAAGAGAAGAAATATACAAAAAGAGATCTCTTACCTTGTGAGGCTTGTATGTGTTGAAAACCTACAAAATCAAACCAAAATAAGGAAAAAATATATTAATAACAAACCCTAAAATTAAAAGCCCTAAAACTTACAAGTCCTATAAACATGTAAGAGAATGCAACAAGAAACATACAAGAAAGAGATCTCTTGTAAGGCTTGTATGTGTTGAAAACCTACAAAATTAAACCAATTCAAAAAAAAAGTATTAAGAAAAATCAAGATCTCTTATCATATGAAGCTTTAATGGAGAGATCTTAATTAGGGAAAAAGAAGAAGGGAAAAAGAAGAAAAGAAAAACTTAAAAGAGAGGAAAGAGAAAGGAAATACTTAAAAGATAGCTTTCATGGAAAGCTAGTTTGCATAGGAGATAAATGAAAACACTAGACATAAGCTTAGGGTAAGAGAGGTAGAAGTGATAGACAAGGCATAAACCTGCAAAAGAAAACTAAGAGTACAAGTTTAGTGTATTCAAAAGATAAAACTACGTAGTGACAAAAGAAGCAAAAAAAAGCCAGATATTTTTACACTATAGCAGCGTTTTTTTGCTGCTATATGGACACTACTACGCAGCATTATTTCAATGCTCGGCAACCATATTTTACTTCTAAAAGCGTTGCGGAGTAGCGATAGATCACTGCTAAGCATCGTGAAAACCTCTGATATTTTCCTTCCGCAAATGCTGTAAAAAAACGACGTTGTGCTCCCAATGTATTGTAGTGATTTAGGAGGGGATCCACTGGTAAGCCATTGGCTAAAAAGTGTACTACCTCCTCGCCCCATTCAGGAATTAAGCATAGTTGAAAGAGGGAAGCACCTAGTAAATCATCTTTGACCACGGGCGGCTCACAGTTATAGGGAACTGACATGCGGTCTGCGAGAATGTGCTGTGAGCCTTTCCTCATCACTATAATAGTGAAGTCAATTTCAAGCAAGATAAGCAGCCACCTAGTGATTCCACCTATCGTACAGGGCTTTTTTACCAAGTATATAAGAGCTTAATGGTTCACGAAGAAAATGAACTTGGTCGCCCCACAGAAGAGGCAAAACTTCTTAATCGTGTAGACCATAGCCAACCCTTCTCTTTCGGTTGTGGTATAATTTCTCTCAACATCATTGAGTTGGTGGCTGGCAAAGCTGATGGGGAAATCCATCTTGTGTTCACCCAGTTGGGCCAGCACACATCCACCAATAGTAAAAGCTAGGGCATTGCTGTGGATGTGAAAGATAATGTCCCAGTTGGGGGACCTAAGAATTGGATACTTTCCAAGGCTTTCTTGCGCGTTGTATAAGCTTGTTGGCATTCCTCCATCCACTCAAAAACTATTAGAAGTCCATAAAGAGGTCAAGCTATATCAGCATACATAAAACACAATCGCCTATAATAGCCAACTTGTCGCATGAAGCGTTGGACTCCCTTAAAGTTCTTGGGTGGGGGAAGATCTCGGGGGGGTCACTCACAAAAAAATGTGAATATCATGTGCGTTCAACAGAATCATATTTTTAATTTATGAAACTTGTAGAAATATATTTACATAAGGGTATGATTTAAAATTTTTTAAAATTTTTTTATATATTCATAAAGAAAAGGGGATATTATATAGATAAAAAAATTCACAGATAAGGGATTTAAAATATAGGCCTTGAACGCACGCGATAGGAGTATTCTACATATAGTGACCCCCTGTTTTATGCTATCTAAGAAGTATCGACATTACCTATTGGCAAAAAAAAAATGTATTCTTTGGGGCGTCACGGCGGGGGGCGTCATGGCACGGCAAAAGATGATGAAGGATGAGCCGCATTTTGATATCATATGTGGAGATACCCTGCGTGGAGATAATGTGTCCCAGGATCACTCCATGTCTAACCTAGAATTGACAATTGAGTGGGTTTAATGAGATGCAATACAGCTTGCATCTTTCTAACACCTTAAACAAACAATCAAAGTGTGCCTTCCAAGAGGAGTTGACACAAAGGTTATCCATAAAGACCTCTAGGAATTTTTGAAGATATTCCGTGTAGGCAGTGAGAATTAAATGCTGGAAGGTTCCAAGAGCATAATATGCATATGTGCCTCATTAGGTGGCGAAGGCTTTTTTGTGCTAATCCTTTGGGTCGACGATCAACACTTGATTTTTGTAACTAGAAAATCTATCAAGGAAGTTGTAGGCTTCCTTTCCTGCTACTCATTCTAGAGCATGCTGTAAGGGGTAATGGGCCCTTATGGTGGTGGCATTGACCTTTTGAGGTCTACTCACACTCTTACTTTCTCGTTCTTCTTGGGAACTATCACAATGGGTGATACCCACTCCATATGCTCTATCTCATAGATAAATTCAGCATCAATGAGTTTGTTGATCTCTTCTTGGACCATCTTAGAATATTTTGGGTTCATAGGATATGCCCTTTGTCTAGTCGACCTTGCTCCATCAACCATCAAAATGGTATGTTTGACTACTTCAAGAGGTACACCCTTCATATCTGTGTACTTCTAGGCAAAGCAATCTTGGAGTTCTATAAGCAGAGCAACGAGCTCGATCTCTTACCCTATAGAGTGGTCTTCACCAATGTATATGGGCCTCGGATCTTCTTCTAGGCCTGCCATATTTATTTCCTTAACCTTGACTGGTGGACCATCATATGAGGTCCCTAGTTTCCCATTGTGAGACCTTTGGGCCGAGTCATATCAGACAAATCTGTCGGCTATCTGAAAGGTCTTGAAATGTTTGAGCGCACATGTTTGGTTTCTTTGGCTTTAGCACTTTCTTCTTCCACTAGCCTTTTGGCATATTTTTATGCTAGTGCTAACTTTTTATGCGAGCTCTGCATATCATTGAAGTGGTTATGTGCTTCAACAACCCCAACATACTTCAATCGATGGATATCTGACTTGTCTAGAAAGATATATCATTGTGGCCCTGGGAATCCATCAAGCTTGCAAGTCTTGTGGGAGTGTGTGTCCCTTGATGGTTCCTGTATAATAGATTGTTCCAGTTCTTGGGTGGCAATGCTAGGCAAGTATGTTGAGCTAAGCATATATAGAGTTGTGATCTCCTACTCGTCTGCCATAGCAAACCTCATGCCGGTGCATCTAGGTAGAATGTCCAAGGTGGCAAGGATATGCATCTAATTCTTAGAGTCTTCTAGCTCTGGAAGAGGTGCACATTCCTCACTATCCTTTTCATCATTGAGTTTCTTGTGGCATGTTTGACATAGATGGACTACAGTCGATCACGGGGTTGTGACTCAATCCTCTACGAATAGTCTACTGCCACTCATTGGGTGTACCTTCCACATGCGTAGATTGATCTTTACTGTTTGATCCTTTCTTTGAATGTAAATGTGGTTAGTATCCCAGTCATGGATCATCTTAGATTCTCTCATGAATGGTCGTCGAAGGATACAGTCATAATAAGAAACAGGCTGACATCCAAAGTTTATCACCACAAAGGTGTGGAGGTAAGTGGTCTCCCAAAGATCCATTAGGAATTTTTTTGACCCAAAGAGGGCCTCTTGGATTAACTTTTGATTAGGAATGGACCAATAGGAGGAGGGCTAGGTGCACATTTTTGACTTCCTTGACCCAAGGGGGCATAGGCTTCGATTTCCTAATGGGGCCTAATTACTACTCTTGTCCCCCTACCTCCTGGGCCCAAACTTAAAGGTCCCCCCACCTAGAATCGCGCATATTAAAAACCCTAAAAATTTAAAAAATTTTAATTTTTTCCCAAAAGTGTGTTTTCCCTCTCAAACTTTCCCCCAACTTTCCCCCAGCATACTCTAGGTTTGGAAAGCTCATTTTGAACCTCTTTCTTCCTCTTCTAAGCTCTCCATTGTTGCAGAAACTCTGTACCTCTCAAGCTCTCCCTCCTTATCAAGCTCCCTCTCCCTCTTTCTTCCTTTTCTAAGCTCTCCATTGCTGTAGAAACTCCATCCCTCTCAAGCTCTCCCTCCTTCTCAAGCTCCCTCCCTCTCAATCTCCCTCTCTCTCTCTCTCTCAAGCTTCCTCCCTCTCCATTGCTGTAGAAACTCTACCCCTCTTTAGTTTACTCTAGGTTCAGGAAGCCTATTCTCAAACTCTTACCCTCTTTTAAGCTTCCCGTTGCTGCACTAAAAACCCTGAACTTTCTCTCCTCTCCACTCCTCTGTTGTAAAACAAGCTTTTCTTTTCCCTTCTTCTCTTTTCTTACCACCATGGCCTCTTCCACTAATGTGAGAAGACCTAGGGAGAAGGTGGAAGAGCTTGTGCTGCATAACACAAGAGATGAGAATGGAGTTTGGGCTATAGACATATAAACAAATGAACATTACAATTATGTTGTTATTTAAGATAACCTTATTTAATTAAAAGATAAGATATAGTTTGAGGCGAATATGTACTTACAAATATTTTTGGGTTATCAACTCCTCCTTCACGTGTAACATCGTGCCGCAAGTTATTTGCTATCTATCCAAGAAGAAACATAAATAATTAAAACTCTTATGCATACTCCAATGCATGAGGCTTATGCATATGGCTGATGCATAAGGATAATGCATGTATATGGCTATAGCTAACCAACATGCATAAGGCTAATGCATACATAAGGCTAACGCATGCATATGGCTATAGCTATCGACATGCATTGGAAGCTAATAGAATTCCTAGGTACTTACTTGCATGCCTTGGAAGCTATCAGCATGCATTGAAAGCTACTGGTATGCATTGGAAGCTACCGGCATGTCTAGGTAGCTACCGGCATGCATTGGAAGCTACCTGCATGCCCAAGATGCTACCGACATGCTTGGAAGCTACCGGCATGCCTAGGTAGCTTTTGGCATGCATTGGAAGGTACCACCATACCTAGCTGTCTTCTAGCATGCATTGGAAGCTACCGACATGTATTGGCTACTGGCATGCCTAGGTAGCTACCGGCATGCATTGGTAGCTACCGACATGCATTGGAAGCTAGTGGCATGCCTAGGTAGCTACCCGCATGCCCAAGACGCTACCGACATGCATTGGAAGCTATCGGCATGCCTAGGTAGCTTTTGGCATGCATTGGAAGGTACCACCATACCTAACTATCTTCCGGCATGCATTCAAAGCTACCGACATGCATTGGAAGCTACTGGCATGCCTAGGTAGCTACTGGCATGCATTGGAAGCTACCGACATGCCTAGGTTGCTACCGGCATGCTTATTCACAAGTCTCATGCATGTGACTTATTCATAAGCCTCATGCATAAAGCTTATTCACAAGCCTCATGCATAAAGCTTATGCATATGGCCTTATGTGTATGGCTAAAGCATAAGTCTCGTGCATGAGGCTAAGGCATATGGCCATCTCTTGGGAGAAGCATAGCTCTCTAAAGGCTATCCATAGAGCATGGAAAAAATAACAAACCCTAATCTTAAAATCCTAAAACTTGCAAATCCCATAACATGTAAAAGCATAAGAGAAGAAACATACAAGAAAGAGATCTCTTACCTTGTGAGGCTTGTATGTGTTGAAAACCTACAAAATCAAACCAAATTAAGAACAAAAAGTATTAATAACAAATCCTAATCTAAAAATCACTAAAACTTACAAACCCTATAAACATGTAAAAGCATGAAAGAAGAAACATACAAGAAAGAGATCTCTTATAAGGCTTGTATGTGTTGAAAACCTACAAAATTAAACCAATTTAAGAGAAAAAAGTATTCATAAAAATCAATATCTCTTACCATATGAAGCTTTAATGTGGAGAGCTCTTAATTAGAGAAAAAGAAGAAAGGAAAATACTCATGATGGTTAAGATTTAATAAGAAGGGAAAAAGAAGAAAGAAAAACTTAAAAGATAAGAAAGAGAAATGAAATACTCACAAGAAAGCTTTCATGGAAAGCTTGTTTGCATAGGAGACAAAGGAAAAGAGTAGACATACTTTGCTTGAGCTTGAGGAGGACATGGTAGGAGAGGTAGAAGACTGATAGATAAGACATAAACTTGTAAAAAAACTCAAAGTATTGTATTCAAAAAATAAAAACTATGCAGTGGCAAAAGAAGCGACAAAAAGCGACATATTTTTATAATATAGCAACGTTTTTTCACTTATTGAGCAGTGATATTTTTCTACAAAAATCATTGTTGAGTAGCGAGAAAATGCTGCAGAGCATTGACAAATCGCTACTTCAGTATCGTTAAAATCCTTGATATTTTCCTTCCAAAAACGTTGCTAAAAAATGCTAATATTCTCTCAATGTGTTGTAGTGATGGATGCTAACTGATAGGGTATGTTTATTTTCCTAATAAATTGTTGTTTTTCCAGATTACTTTCTAGTAAGATTCTACTACCCAATAACACCATCCCAAAAACAAGGAACAAGGCACAAAAGATGATGACAAGTCTTGGACTTGACTATGAAACAATCCATTCATGCATCAATGATTGCATTTTATATTGAGGAGAGCATCAAAACTCTGTTCTCTATCCCAAATGCGGTGCTTCACATTTTAAGGAGGGACCAACACTTATTCCTCACATAATGTTCTAAGACATTTTCCATTATCTTGACGAATAGAGTACCTATTTCCGAGCTCGGAGTTGTGAAAGCTTATGGATTGGACGGAAAAGAATGTGAGCACAGATGGGATCCTACACATTCCATCTGACTGTGAAGCTTTCAAGAACATTGAAAAAACATGGCCAGAATTTATTCAAGAACCCCATCACTTAAAACTTGATGTTGGTCTCAATGGAATCAATCCATTTTTGCATAGATCAACTAAGTGGTCAACTTGGCCAGTGGTGCTGATCAATTACAACCTACCACCATTTATGTCCATAAAGAAGGAGCATATAATATTGATTTTACTAATTCCAGGTACATGCACAAGCAACATGGTCAAAAATTGTATCCACTTGATATTTTTATACCTCTTGAAAACTCTAACTCAATACAACACTTCAATGTAGGAAAATGACAAGTCAAAGATATCAGTCTATACCTAGCACCACTCATCAAATATCTACAACAACTTTGGAAAGGGATGAAATTTCTTAACATGTCCAAGCCTACATGCGAACAAGGCTTTGAGGTTCGCGACATTCTAACGTGGACTATTCACTAGCCTATGGCTATTCTTCAGGTACATGATTACAGCTACTTTGTTTGGATTTGAAGTGACGTGAAATAACAGTTGCACTAAGACTTTGATTATTTGTAGGTCTATCAACAAAGGGATACAAGGCATGCCCACCACATGGAGATTGGCTATACGATCAAAATATAGCAAGAATTTTGGCAAGAATGTGTATCTCTGACATAGAAGATTTCTTTCACAAGGACACACATTGAAATAAAAGAACTGGCAAGACATTTCAATAGAAGGATTGAGAGCGAAGCGGTCCCTATACGAATGACTCTTATGGACTAGTGTAGAAAACGGACAATTGGACCTATCGTAGATCTAGATGATGAGCCCACAAGTGAAGAGGAAGACGATGATTATCACAAAGACAAAGAGGAAAATTTGATGACTCCTCAGATATCAATATGGTATAGTTTGGAATATTTGAAAGAATTGACAATCACACATATTCTTGAACCCATGCATATTTTCAAGAATGTTGGACACTTTCTTTGGAAACATCTTATGGTGGGTATCAAAGATACAGAGGGTGCGAAGGTGGATTTGACGGAACAAAACTATAAATCATCTTTATGGCCTATAGTAAGTCCTAAAACAAGAAAGACAACTTATCGTCGCACCATGGTAATGTTATCTTTTCCCTTTGTAGATGATCTCTAGGAGAAAACACATCTGCGGCATTGAAAGTGTGGAGCTTTTCAAGTACTGACAAAGGGTGAGATGAGTGTGATCAATCATAGGATGAGATCAATCCGTATACCTACAGGAATTAATCTTTCTGGATTAAAGACACATGATTGGCATAATTTTCTAAAGGTAGACCATGGCTCTTATATTATTCTTGACATTTGTTAATTTGTATGGATACCAACATCAAAGATGGACTATTTGCAACATATCTTGCACTTGTAATTGATTGATGCTTAACCGAGGGCATTTGAGATATCATACACCGTTTGGGGTCCCTTGCAAGGTCCTACTACTTCAAAATGTGTCTAGGATTATTCTTTGCAATTAAAGTTAGTTATTTCTACGTAGATGATGTTAATGAAGAAGATGCGCTAATGTAGGGCAGGTGCCAATAGCCTCACATAAGACTAGAAATATGAGGCTAAAACTGAAAACATAATGTACTTTCTCAATTATTCATATGGATGTCCATATCTCCTCTCGACGAAGAGGACAATAAGCCAGCCGTTTTGAGTATTAGAACACTAAAAACAAACACCGTATGCAATAGTTTTATGACCCAAAACGTATCAGGCTATAGAGGCATGCTGGTAGCTTCCAATGCATGGTGATGGAAACTCACCTTGGACCCATGAGACCTAGAGTGGAAAATTGGTCCCATGTGAGCGTATTCCAAGACAAGTCAACCAGCATTCCACTCTATGCGTCCAAGGTCAAGTCTACATTGTCTTACACATGAAGCACTACCAGTCCATGTTGTGAGTCTCCCTCTAGAATGATGTCAGGTGATTTGTGTATTTGGTCTGTGTGACCGGATGCCGGACATCTGTAGGTACATATAGGATTACATGTAGACAAGGGGCCAACCCATAAGGCTACCATAGGGCAGAGCCTTGTGATCTTGTTGTGTGAGCATGAGGCTCACGCTATGCCCACCATCCTTGGCTTGGGTCGGAGGTGCGTCAACCAGCTCTATGGCCCATGGGGACAGCCAGCCACCAACAACCCTAGGCCGCCCTAGAGAAGCTTTCATACTAGAGGTAGCTCTCCATCATTTTGGTGGTCTTCAACCCAAGCCTCCTAGGAATGCCCCAAGTTGTGCCCACCAACCCTTGCATGGGATGGGCAAGCTATTAGCCAGCCCTAGGGGCCATGGCCAGGCAGTCAACAAGGCCAGGTCCGTGGCCAGCCAGTCGATTGAGTGTGGGGCAACCCCGCACTATTTGTGCATGGCTGCCTAGCAGCCTAGAAGGATGTCAGGTGATCTGTGTATCTTGTCTACGACCAAGTGCCAGACATCTATAGGTTCATGTAGAGAAGGGGCTAGCCCAAAAGGCTACCCTAGAGCAGAGCCTTGTGCTGTTGTTGTGGGCATGGGGGAGGTGTAGAACCACCCCCCAAGGGGCGAGGAGGGCCCCAGGCTGTGCCCACCAGCTCTAGCTTCTTGGGCAGGAGGAGCTGTCGGCCACAACCCTATGGCCCATGGATAGCCAGCGGACTGGCCCAAGCCCTACAAAAGTTGTTAGCCAGCTATGGGATAGCCTAGATAGCCAACCTACCTAGCAACTAATTAGTTTGCTTGGGGTGGCCAAACCATACACAATCAGGGGGAAGCTCTAGTCTCACAAGTATTCAGGACCCAATATTGTGTCCTCTTCTCCCTCTCTCTCTCTCTCTCTCTCTCTCTCTCTCTCTCTCTCTCTCTCTCTCTCTCTCTCTCTCTCTCTCTCTCTCTATTTTTTGAACATCCACTTTGGTTTTTTGCATTATTTTTGTTATGAAAGATTGCTAAATTCTAAGCATTGAAGTTATTGCTCCATCCTAAAGCTTCCACATGTCATACTAGGCAGCTCTCCATCGTTTTGGCGATCTTTAACTCAAGATTCTAGGAAGGTGTCAAGTTCAGCATTCAGTAGTCAAGTTCAGCATTCAGTAGTACAACAGTCCATCATTCATTAAGTCAAATTCAGCATCATCATCAAGTCAAACTCAGCGTCGTCATCATCACAGATCTTATTAGATCTCAATTTTAACCATCACAGATCTTATTAGATCTCATCTAATATAGCTGCATTGCATTTGCATTTTAACCATCTCATCTAATATAGCTGCATTGCATTTGCATTGAAACCATTCTCTATCTCTTAAGTATATTTCTAAGTGCAGTTTAGTTAAGACTAAGGTTGTTTTACTACGATCAATTCCTCGTATGTCATAGATGATCTGTGTATCTAGTTTGCAACAACTGGATGCCAGACTTTGTTAGTGCATGTAGAAAAGGGGGCCAACCCATAGGGCTACCCCATAGCAGAGCCTAAGGCTCTTGCAATGGGCATGGGGCAGCTTAGCCACCCCAAGTGGCCAAGAAGTCCCCAAGTTGTGCCCACCAACCCTTGCATGGGTTGGGCATGCTATTGGCGGCTGTTGGCCAACCCTAGGCAGCTGATAGGGCCAGAACCTTACCCAGCGAGTCAGCTAAGTGTGGGGTAGTCTCGCACTATTTGTGCATGGCTGCCAAGTAGCCTAGGCACCTCTCTCTCTCTCTCTCTCTCTCTCTCTCTCTCTCTCTCTCTCTCTCTCTCTCTCTCTCTCTCTCTCTCTCTCTCTCTCTCTCTCTCTCTCTATTTTTCTACCCATCTACTTGAATCTTTCAAAAAAGGTTGCATATTATTACCGTGAATTCTCTCTCCAGTGCCTAAGTAGAATCGCACACTCTTGCAGAACACCTTTGTGGATCCAGCCGGCTCCAAACTCTCACTCAAGATGTGCGAGGACAAACTTCTTGCTAACCTCATCCTAGTTCTTGCATTTAAATGAAAACTCTATGTTTATTAAGTAGGTCAATTACAATTTACAACCATATCATATTATAATCAAAGATCTCTTACCCTGATAGCTTGTGGACCTCGAGCATATAGAGGTCCACAAGGTCTCAAAGCCGACGATGAAAACCTTGCCTCCATCTCAGTCCACTATGTGTCCCGGCTCGTTGATGGAGCACTCTACGCCATCCCCTATATAAGATTGTGGCACCAATGACGGTGGGACTGGATCTGTGACACTCTGCTTGTCACTCCTATAAGCAAATTAAAATAAATAGTTATTAGACATTAACATTAAAACAGATAGTTATTAGATGTTGAAATAATTAGTATAACATACAAAACATACTTTATACCTCTGTCAATGATGCCTCTATGGAGGCTCCTAGGGTGACAACACCAGGCCCCTGTGTGCCTCTCCTTTCTATCCTGAATAATTCACCAAATATAAGTATTATAGCCATTTTTAAACAAATGATAGCTCAAAAGAGACAAATTATAGAAATTATGCATACTCATTTGGTTTTGCGGTGCCATGTCGTGCTCTTGATTCTGATCGTCTAGTGCCACGTCCAACTCCAGATTCTAATCCTCCACGGCCAGCTCCATCTCCTAACCCTGATCCTCCTCCTCTTCACCCTCTTACTCTGGATCCTCCTCCTCCTCCAACCGATCTAGAGGAGCCCTCGCTAGGGACTGTGGGCCGCAAGGAGCTAGAGAGTCGAGTGAGGGTAGCCTCCAACTCGTTTTAGCACTCAACACAATATACTCTCCCATGTCCTCCTCTATCTCCTATCTACTCAAACCTAGACTCCACAATACTCTCTTGATGACTATCAAGAGACTTAACTTCCGGAAGTCCGCCATGGATATCTATACACATGGAGAAGGAGATTGTATCTAAACCTATAAGAATACACTCACAATCCTCTAATACATATACGCAAGATAAAAGATGCACACAATCACCATCATCACATTCTAATTAAAATATAACATACTCAAATACAACTCCAAATGCCACCAATGGCAATAACAATAACATAATGTATCTCATACATCAAGAATGACAAAAATAACATATAATCAGACTATCAGGGATATAAAGCCAATAGTTCCATTAAACTTTAGAAACAATATATTATAAAAGAGTACTTTAAATCGATAGTTCCTAAACATTCTGCTGAGCCCGCTGCACTATATCAGCAAGCTCACACGAGCTCTTGTTTCCTAAGTGGAATCAATTAGCTGATGTTGTTTCCACTCAGTAATGGCCTCTGAAAGCTTTGTCTATGCTTTATTCACGTTAGATAGAGTTGTCCCGCCATGCAGTATTGTGCCCAAATAAAGATCTGCAACATATTGTTTCCTTTGAAGAGCTATGCAGCAGTAAGCATCGATGTTGTCTTCATATGTGCAGGCCAAGAGGATATCATTGACAATATTTGTGAGTGTCTTGGGTCTAGCCATTGAATATAAACCTGCGCAAATTAGTTACTTTGATTAAGCATTCCCACATAATATACTATGACCAATAAGTTGCACTACTCTTACACCTTATTGCTCACACTCTGATCTCTCTCTCTCTCTCTCTCTCTCTCTCTCTCTCTCTCTCACACACACACACACACACAGACACACACACATTCAAATAAGTGCCCATGTGTCCATAGTGCCATGATGATCTACTCCAATGAATACTGATATAAGCCATGATTCTTATGAAAGCTATGCTCTATGGAGGAGTGATGCTCTAAATGAAATGATGGGTTTAGCTTATATGCAAGCAAGAGTATTTGTTATGCCGACAAGCCATGGGGAGGCTACCAACATGGCTCCATCGACTCCACTCAGGATGGTAGCCCTCTCTGCTCCTCACCACCCCTTAGGTATTGCAAGACCCTTGTCATTAGAGTTTGCACCACTCGAGATGACAACCCTTTCTTCTCTTCATTGGTGAAAGCTCTGGTAACAAGGGTGCTACAAGAGTGGTCGGTGTTGAAGGCTCGCGTTGGTAGATATAGAGGCACTCTGAGGTGGTAGTGGTCAGTGAAAGATGAATTGATTGATGATGTAGATGATGATGCAAAGTCTGGTGTGACAAGGGTGTTGCGGTACTTAAATGGTACTACACTAATCGAGACAGTAGCCCTATCTACTCTTCATCTACCACCTCAATAAGTACTCTAGCACCCTTTTCATCAGAACCTACATCACCTTATCTTTTGCTGCCACCACTACCACCTCGGAGTGCCTCTACATCCACCAATGTGAGCCTTCAACACTGATCACCTCTCGGAGTGCTTTGCCTCACATCGATGTGAGCCTTCAGCATCAACTATTCTTCTGCTTTGATGTGTTTTTTTGCTTTGATCTCTCATAAATTTGGTCCTTTTGCCCTCACATGGTATCAGAGCTATCAAGAGCACACAACATGGATCGTCTACCCGCACTCCTAGAGGATCAATTCTTCTCACACAACATGGATCGTCTACCCGCACTCTTAGAGGATCAATTCTTCTCACCCAAAAGTTGATTCTCCAAACTCTGATCTAGACCATATAGGGAATGGGACTTCTTACTTAGTGGAGAGTCTCATTCAAGATCTTACTTTGGGAGACGATCAGTGCATCTACATCACCTCACCTTCACCACCTTTGCCATCACGATTGCCCTCTCTAACTTTACTAGATTTTGTTTCCATAGGGGGATACATTCCTTCTACTAGTGTGTTAATGTGGGACCCTGGCATCTATCATCTTCTCTAATGGTCCCCTTTTTGGCATGAGAGGGAGTGTGTGAAAACAACATTTTTCCTAGCCCTAAAAAGGGGATTTTAATGGGTTTTATTTGGGTTTTTTTGTGTCTTTTCTGCTGGCCGACAACCTTTATGCGAGTAGTCCCATAGACTATATATAGTCGTGCCTCATCACTTCTCCCAATTACAATCTATCTCATTCTCAGGAAGAAATTCTTTTATGAACGCACTTTCAAATTCAGCCCACGTAGTAGACTGAGTTCCAGACTCCAAGCTCATGCACCACTTATATGCTTTACCTCCTAGAGTTAAGCTCACTTTAAGCGTGCATATCTCCTCTGGAGTTTGGTGCATTCTTTATGCATCTTTCTATGCATAGAAATTAAATTTAATAAGAATAACACTTTTGTAATAATAAAGTTCCTTTATGCATCTTTCTATGCATAGAAATCAATTTTAATAAAAATAACACTTTTATAATAAAAAAATGGTCAGTGAAAGATGAATTGATGATGATGTAGATGATGATGCAAAGTCTGTTGACAAGGGTGTTGTGGTACTTAAATGGTACTACACCACTCGAGATGGTAGCCCTATCTACTCTTCATCTACCACCTCAGTATAAGTAATCTAGCACCCTTTTCACCAGAGTCTGCATCACCTTCTCTTTTGTTGCAACCACTACCACCTCGGAGTGTCTCTACATCCAACCAATGTGAGCCTTCAACACCAACCACCTCTTGGAGTGCTCTTCCTCAGATCGATGTGAGCCTTCATCATCAACTATTCTTCTGCTTTGATGTGTTTTTTTGCTCTGATCTCTCATACATTTGGTCATTTTGCCCTCACATGGTATCAGAGCTATCAAGAGCATACAACATGGATCGTCTACCCGCACTCCCAGAGGATCAATTCTTCTCACCCAAAAGTTGATTCTCCAAACTTTGATCTAGACCATATAGGGAATGGGACTTTGCTTGCACCCTTCAAGTATGCAACACCCTTCACACCAGAGCCTGCACCCTTCAGGTCTTGTAGCACCCTTGTCACCAAAGCTTGCACCACTATACCACTCGGGATGGCAACCCTCTCTGCTGTTCATCTACCACCTGAGAGGTACCACAACACCCTTGTCACCAGAGCCTGTATCACCTCATCTTCGACTGCCACTACCACCTCTTTGGAGTCCCTCTTCATTCACCGATGGAAGCCTTTGACACTAACCACCTCTTAGAGTGCTTTGCCTCACATTGACATGAGCCTTTGACACCGACCACCTCTTGGAGTGCTTCTATACAAGCTCAAACAAAGATGTGAGCTGACCAAAATGTGTATGTACAAGGGGAAAGACATGGGCAAGGCCACTCTATATGGAGCCCTCACTCAAGATTAGGTATTGGTCCCTGCAAAAACCATACAAGACGCTTTTTTTGGTATATCAAAACAATGATCTAACATTACAAGGCAAAGAAAGTATGAAAATCATAAGGTTAAGGCTTGCCACACTTACCATATCTACAATGCACCCCCAATTGAGGTTGGTGCCTTCTCTCTCAAGCTTCTCCAAAAGAAAGTATGTGTTATGGTGGCGAGCAATGTCCTCCTCTTCTCTCATTGCCGTTCGACCAACCACTTGATTCTAAAAGTACCAAAATAACAAGATAAGCATTGATGCTTACAAAGTAGACATAACATCAAATGAAACATACAAGATAAATGTTGATACTTACAAAGTAGACATGGAATGCGTCCTAATCACCGCTTTCAAGGTGAGCGCTTCTTACGCTCTCCATTCGGGCTTTGGCCGCATCCTCTTGTTGCTTGTAGCATTGGGGATTTCGAGCATGCTTTTGCTTCTCCTCATTCCAATCCTCGATGCTCATGTACCAGCCTTCACTCTCCTCTAGTCACATCTCCCCACCAATGTTTCATGACGTTCACCATGTGGTCCTTTATCCACCTTATGGGGATGACATCACTACCGCTGTGGTCGGCTTGTACTCATCCTTGATTTGATTTATGACTCTATCTTTCTTGTCTTTATCCAACTTTGGCCATAAAGTCATAAAGTCATTTGCAAAGACAATGTGGCAAAGCTCGCTATGCGGCTCTTCATCTCTTACTTGACATTATCCAAAAACACATTACCATTGACAATTGTGTAAAATTTTTCTCCATCGGCAAGTGTGTTGAAAATACAAGTGAATAGGGTGTGTGCGGGAACAAGCCCTTGGTTAGAGGCTGTAAAAGAGAATGAGTAAATGTGAAAGAACCTATGAAAAGGTGAGAAGAATCTACTGAGAGAGAATAAAGGGTAGCATGAGAAGATTTAGGAAGTGTGGAGTTATTCTGGGAGATATTCAGGGAAAAGAGAAGAGGTGGAGAGAATCAAGCAAGAGGTGGAGATATTCTGGGAGTGAATCATGGAGAAATCAGTGGGATTAGATGCTTGATGTAAACTCTATAAATTGAGGCATTGGCCTAATGAGAATTTGCTAGTTTTTGAGTATCCATGCCTACATTAATCTATTTGCTAATTATTCACTAATTATGTCTTAATTATTTGCTAATTATTGAGTATCTGTGATAATCATCATTTTGCATTTAACCCTTAGTTAATGCCTATAAATCTCACTCAAAATCAAGATTATTCACAGCCAGAGTTGCATTTGGGAATGTGCATAAGAATGAATGCTATACGCATTATGTATTGGACACATTACATCAGTGTAAATATGGGATCAGACACTGCCCTTGTCCAGAATAAGGCAAGAGGTAAGACCTCCCGCATAAATTTGGGTTTGCATTGCATAATGACACAAGATAAACATCAAAAGTCCAAAGGAACTGTCAGCAAAACATTGAAACATGTTGCTCACTTGGAGCAAAAAGACCTGTGATGACGGACAAGCTCATGGCCCCAGCCATGAAAGAAGAAGAATATCTCTTTCCAAGAGGAAGATCCACACCAAGAAGATCTAAAGGAAGACATGGACACGAGAAGAGAAGCTACCCCAAAAAGACTGAAAGAAGACACGGACGCGTGGAGAGAAGCTGCCACGACAAGAAGACTAAAGACAAGAGAAGATGTGAGGCTCCAAAGAGTAAGGAGCCATGTGAAAATCTCAGAGAGAGAGAGAGAGAGAGAGAGAGAGAGAGAGACCCCACAACCCAATGTAACCTGTCCCAACAAAGTAAAACCACCTCTGAGCCACCGATGATGCAGGCCACGTGGTAGATGTATGTGTGAGCACTTTAGTCAAGGTCATGCGCACTTAGATGTAGGCCACGTAGATGTATGTGTGAGCACTTTAGTCAAGGTCATGCGCACTTATAGTAGCCTTGGACACATAGAGAGAGAGTGTGTCAAGGACTATGGAGTTTAGGGACTTGAGGCACTGGTCGTTATTCACTTGAGGGGAGGTGTTGAAAATACAAGTGAATAGGGTGTGTGCGGGAACAAGCCCTTGGTTAGAGGCTGTAAAAGAGAATGAGTAAATGTGAAAGAACCTGTGAAAAGGTGAGAAGAATCTACTGGGAGAGAATAAAGGGTAGCATGAGAAGATTTAAGAAGTGTGGAGTTATTCTGGGAGATATTCAGGGAAAAGAGAAGAGGTGGAGAGAATCAAGTAGGAGGTGGAGATATTCTGGGAGTGAATCATGGAGAATCAGTGGGATTAGATGCTTGATGTAAACTCTATAAATTGAGGCATTGGCCTAATGAGAATTTGTTGGTTTTTGAGTATCCATGCCTACATTAATCTATTTGCTAATTATTCACTAATTATATCTTAATTATTTACTAATCACTTTGTAAATGATGTTGATTCTAGTGTTTGATCCACCATAGCTCATCACAATGCTCAAATTTCAACAGGGTGTGGGCTGTGTGTCGAAATGTCGCGAATGATGATCGTGAGCATGGAGTGCTTTTGGCGCTAGATGGGGAAGGACGCTCACGTGGGGGCGTAGACCCATCCGTGCCCCCACTTGGACAACCACCACTCCACCTCCACTACTCGATCGTTGTCCTCTTCTACGAGTGGACGAGCGACCTGAGGGAGGGGTTCTAGAGCGGCTCTTTGTGGGGTTTGTACAGGTGAACTAGGGTTAGCGGTGGTGGTGCCCGATGGTGCAGCCGAAGTGCCCACCCCTCTCCCAAAATATTGTTGTGCCATCGCACGTTGCTCGGACTTAGCTTGTGCTAAAAAACCCATAAATTGGTCAGGCAACATGGCATATGGAGAGAAGGATGGAGAGTAAGCCAGTGTCTCATCTCGAGTGCGACACATGTTTCTACACACACATAAGCCCACATGGACACTTTAATAAGAGCATACACATGAATTAACCCTCAACATTCATTCATTTATGCATGAGGCCTTATGCATAAAGCCTATGCATAAAGCTATGCATGAGGCTTATGCATAAAGCACTATGCATAAGGCCTTAAGCATGAGACCTTATGCATAAAACTATGCATGAGGCCTTATGCATAAAGCATGCATGAGGTCTTATGCATAAAGCTATGCATGAGGCTTATGCATAAAGCATGAATGAGCATTGTGCATAAAGCATTATGCATAATGCTTATGCGCAAATCTACAAAAAAAATCCCAAGCACCCAATGGTGCAATAATAATAGAGGAACGAGAGGAAAATAGAAAAAGCACTTACCTCTTTTTCGTGATGTTAAAAGAGAGGATTAGAGGATCTGCAAAACCAACAAAAGGGTGAGGAAAGGATTAGTAATGCATACATACAAAACTTATGCAAGCTATGCTAAAGCTTATGCAAGCCTTATGCAAACTATGCCGCTATGCAAGCTATGCTAAAGCTTATACATAAAGCATGCATGAGGTCTTATGCATAAAGCTATGCATGAGGCCTCATGCATGGCCTGATACATAAAGCATTATGCATGAGGCTTATGCATAAAGCACTATGCAAGACACGCTATCCTAAACTAAACCGTACTTCTTAAATTAGTTATTTGAAATTCGCCATGCGCACTCAAGTTATGTATTGGTAAATAGTACACATAATTGCTATGTATGTAGGTACATATCCTTAAAGGAGATAGATCCTACATCCATTGAGATGGCTCGTCTCAATGCTATTGAGGCAATGTGTATGATCAAGGAGAACCTCCGTAGAACAATTCTCACTAGCCAATTGTATCTTTTGGTGCATTTGGTTGAGGAAGTGGCATTGTGTAGCGTTGTTCATGTTTGATGGATGTTTTTCCTTGAAAGATTCATGAAAACCTTGAAGGACTTTGTGAGACAAAGAGAAAGGCTAGAAAAGCAAGCATGGCAGAGGGATGGTTGATGCAAGAGTATCTTGTGTATATCTCAAAACATCTATCTCACATAGATCCTTCCATGCCACGATTATGGAGCAATGAGGAGGAGGATTGACTAATCACTAATGTGCCTCACAGAAAAGGAAGGCAACGAAGACTGGATGAAGCATTATGCCACAAGGTGAATAAAGTCAATATTAGGTAATTTGGGAAAAATCTCACATTTTGGGAATCAATTACTCCATATAGTTTTGGACATATCTTAAACATACTAACTCCAAATTTGTCGGAAATCATAGATTTAGATTCTACTCTTCAAGATCTTTCCAATGATATGTCACATGAGGGGGTTTTGACAAACTTTTGGACAAGTTCACCATGCTCCCATTTTTCAAATGGAAATGGGATTTTTGTTTAATGTTAATATAAACTATATAATGCAATATGGTCAGAGGGAAGGTACTTTTGCATGGAGCATGTGGATTCTAAAAGAAACACATTTGCTTGTGGTGTGATGGCAACTTTTGAGTAAGAAATTTGAGCCAGTAGACATGATACCAATGTCATAGAGGACAATCTTGAGTATTGTGGAACTATTCAAGATATTCTTGAGGTTGGATTTAGAGCATTTAGTCTATTTATCTTTGATGTCAAATGGTTCAAGGTGATATATGATGGAGGTGCTCAAGAAACCATGAAGAAACATCCAAATAGGTTCTTTCAAATTGATTCCACCAAGTTTTGGAATGATGATAAAGATACATTCGTACTACCTCAACACTGTCAATAGGTTAGTAACCCAACCAATCCCAAATTAAATCTTGATGTAGTATAATAAAAGTGTAACCCCTTTGCTTTATGATATTAGGTTGTGTTTCATGCCGATCAAATTGATCCAAGGTGATGGTATGTTATACATGTTTGGAGGTGAAATCTTTGTAGTTCTACCTCAAATTCGCTCATTGGAAGAAGACGATGAAGAAAACATTTTGGGCAGGGCCGATGAAGAGCATGAGGAACATCAATTGGTGAAGAAGATGATGAGTCATCTATCTATCATGAAAATGCTTCATTGGATCATGATAGTGATATGGATATTGATATAGAACCCCATCTTTTCATTGAACTTCCATTAGATATAAACATTGATGAAGCAACATATATGGATTTATTACAAGATGGGATAGATTCATGATCTTGACATTGTTTCACTTTTTAAAAGTTTTCAACTATCTTTTTTTTTGCTTGAAACATGGCTCCAAGGGCTTTAATGGATGATTTTTAAAAATCATATATCATTTTTTTTGTGCATGTGACATGTGACATTTTTTAAAATCATATATCATTTTTTTTGTGCATGTGACATGTATTTTCAGAATATAGCATCCAATAACTCTGGAATTTCATGCAGTGACCTCTACCTCTTTGAGGTGAATATCCACGACGACCACCTCTAGCACCATATGAAGGCTAAAAATTGTGTTGTGGTGACCTATCCTGCCATGCATACACCACGACCTCATGATGCAAATCTCCCCCTGCCTCTAAATCCCCTTTGTGAATAGAAAGCCTAATTCCTGCCATGATCATCATGGTGGCTAGTAGATGCATCATGAAAAGGGTCACTGAGTTTGATTTCCTCAACAAGCAAGAGTGAAACCAACTCATCAAAATCTAGTAAACCTGTACTCCAAACAGAGATAGATGTATCAAAAGATTTGTACTCCTTGCCAAGACCACGCAAGGCAATGTCTACCAAATCATCATCAAGCATGGGGGCATTGATAGTTGCCAATGCATCTGCATACTTCTTAATCTCTTGTACATAATCATGAATACTCCTTCCTTTCTACTTCACATTATGAATCTATTGTCTCAACTAAGACTTACGAGCACTAGTGTCTATATTGGCTGGTTCCTGGGGTGTGCACAAGGCTGAACTCGAACTTCGTAGACTCAGCATCCATCAAGAAATTTTGTTTTCCAAACTCTTCTTATCTACTAGATAGAGCAATGTAGAGCGATACACATGAAATGTAAATATGTTACCTAGTAGGTAGTGTGGCGGAACTTGCTAACCGAGTAAATTATTACGAGCACCTCCCTATGAGTGGTGGAGTAGTTCCGCTCTGCATCTGATGATATATTACACTAGGTGAAACCACTTTTTGTCAGTTTCCCTGCATCAAGACACTCCCAAATCCACATCCAATGCATCCACAAACACATGGAATGGTGATTCCCAATTTGGTGCCTACACAATGGAGACTTCGGTCAGCATTAGCTTGAGGCAGTTGAATGCGATGTTGCATTGCTTCAACCACTCCAAGTTGGTGTTCTTTAGCTATTAGTTCAGTGGCATATTTATATGTGCCACCTGCTGGTTCAGTGGCACTTCTACATGTTCTAGGTACCAGAGCATCCGGCTATGCCATCCGACTTGCCCCAAAAATCTTCTCATATCCTTCATATTTGTCAGAACTTGAGCTTTCTGAATCATCTCCACCTTTTTCGGGTCTATTACAATACCTTCCTGAGACACTAAGTGGCCAAGGAGCATACCACTCTAGACTACAAATGCACATTTTCCTAGGTTCAAGCTTATTCTAGAACCTCTCCATTTTGACAAGAATAACACCAAATACTTCAAGTATTGACATGACTTCCTGAAGAAATTAAAGTCATCGATGAACACCTATAGCTACTGCTTGTCAACAACAAATGCTTGTCAAAAATTTCCTGAACCATTCAGCTAAAATGTGGCTGGACAATTTCCTCAGCCGCCTGAAAGTCATCAAGCTGGATGCGAAGGCACCCCATTTAATGATGATTATTGTCTTCTCCCGACCCTGTACTGCCATTTGGACTTGATTGTAGCCACTGAATCCATCCAAGAAGGAATACATTTAGTAGCTAGTTACTACATCCAACAAGGAATCTATGAATGGCAAAGCGAAGGGTTATGTTCACGGTTGCGGCATTGAGGTTCTTGTAGTCTACACAGCCCCTAAGCTTTTGATTTTTATGGGGACAATTACAATCAAGAAATAGCCAAGTTGCCTGATTGATCGGAGATATGAATTCGACAAGCAGTAGCTTATCTAGCTCCTCCTTCACCCTTTTTGCATAGTTTGGGTTCATCCGATATCTTTGTTGTTGGATTAGAACTGCTTCCTCCTTCAAATTGATCCAATGTTGGGAAAATTGGGGGTCAATCCCTTTCATGTCAGTGTAGCTCCATGTAAATACATCCTTAAAGGAATTGAGTAATCCCTCAATCTCCTCATGGAATGCATCATCCAATTTTGCACTGACTCAGACTATCTTTGGGTCTACCTCTGTACCAGATTCATTTCCATGAGATCATCTTCTTTGACTCATTTGGACTTCTTTAAGTCATTTTTGAAATCCTTCTCTCTCGTAATGATTTGCTGGAGGTCTGGTACAATGTCATCTTTGGCCAATCCTTGGAAAAAGTCATGGGACTCATCTGGAGACTCCACCTGCCTCAACATATTATATTGACTCTCGCCTACCTCATTCTGTTGATTCCAGGATGGATGGTACTTCTCCATGATATTGACTACATTAACATCAACCTAAAACAAGTTGATAAGATTGGTATTTTGGTGGAGGTATTTCTCTTCTTCACCCATATCCACTCCTTCGAGTATGTTGACTCGACTACTTTCGGCTGAGCAGGTTTTCCACTTTCTTGCGGCTTGACACTTATAGTCTAACCTTCTTCTTACCTCTCTGGATGGTGATCTTATCCGCATCTCAATCTTCCTTTCTCTATGCCTGCCAGAGCCATGGTCTACCCACTAGTAACATTGGGTAGGCACTTTGATGTCCTCCGCCCGAAGCACTACCACTGCTATTTGGAAGGTGAAACCAGAGACTTCCATTTTCAGCCCGCGGATCAATCCAATTGTTCGCACTCTGCGTCGATCTGCCATTTTCTCAACAAATGGGGATGGATCCTGGCTACTCAATCCTAATTTTTGGCATGTCATATCTGACACAATGTTGTCTCCTGATCCTCCATCCAGCAACACCTCTACTATGTCCATGCGAGACAGCTTGACCTGAATCATCTCGGGATGGCCTCATCATATATTGGAGCTTCCTTCAGTGAAGTCAGAGTTTCAGACTCTTATTTGTCAATCTGCATGGTTTCCAGAACCTGGGATGGAGCTGTCCTCTCCTCCTTGGGTATCAGTTCAACCAACTACTCTCTGAAGTTTGGCACCAAGGTTAGCTGCTCCCCCCTGACATGTGGATTTGTTTTTTCTTCAGATCTTCGCATCATATATCATACTGTAGAGTTTCTCCTAATCAGCCTTTCTTCCTTCCTTGGTGCCTCTGCACTTTCCTGAGGGTTTACTTTATCCCATGTCTTTGACACCTCTCTCCCCTTATCCCATGTCTTTGACACCTCTCTCCCCCTTATCCATGACTTGTTGGATCAGATCACCAGATTGTATTGTGACCTTACTTCTACTGAAGTATTAGCCTTGGTCTTTCTAGCTCCTTCTTCTAAAGTGCTTCTCCAGCGCTTGCTGCTTCTGTACCCAATCATCGGACACCTGTGTCTCAACCTTGTGTTGATCTTGCCATGTGACCACCTTGTGCTTCCTTTTCTTATCTGAGGTTGGTTATTTCTTTGCCTCTAGAGTCTTGGGTTGCATTGATCTTGTCACTGCCATGGCTAACGATTCTACCTCCTCTATGGTCAACCTGTCTACTACTTCCTCCTCCATAGCTATAATTTCCATGGCACCTTCCACCTCGGCTCTATGTTTCTTCTAGTTATCACAATCAGATTTCCGATGACCCAGTGCATGCCAATAGAAACAGGTGAAATTCAGAGTGGGGCGGTGTGCATGTGGGACATCCTTGGGAGAAACATTTACCCTTGGGTGGAATGGAGGCCTTTCATATGGTTCTTGCAGAGCCATCTATGGGGCAAGTTGAGTTGCTGCACCATAACTAGGGCCAATATCACAGTTGTTTAAAGTGATCTCCTTCCATTGTATTTGAGAGCATCAGTGTTGTGCATGGTTGCAAATGGCCAACCAAAGCGCATTTAAACCGTATTCCTTGGCCACATGTCCATGATTCCAACATCCCGTACACGAAGTGACCAATCCGACTTTTTAAGGGGACTTTTCTCCTTCATTGGACAACTAAGACACGGCCGCAACTAGTTCTTTCACCGCTTTCCCTGCCTTCTTGATCTTTGACCGTGTCTTGTTGTTCTCCTCCTCATCATCTCATTCTTCAGTTGAATCTAAGTCATCAGAATCTTCCTCTTCTTCCTCATCCGAAGAGTCAAAAGTTTACTTTTTCAATTTTCTTTTACTTTTCTTTTTGTCTTTGATCGATGTCACTAACGCTCTCTCTGCTCTGAGTGCTAAGTCCACCAACTGCTCCAGATTTAGAGTTGCGCAAGATCCACACCAGCCAATTGCCCTTTTTAGTTGCTTACTCAGTCCCTTTACAAATTAGGAATTGAGGTTCTCTTTTGCTAGTCAATCGGCCACATCTAGTCTTCAAAGGAGCTTCTAAAACTTTGTCCCATAGTCTTCCACCATCAACTTTTTTTGGTTCATTAAGCATAGCTTATCCAATACATGCATGGAGGTCTTATCCTCCTGAAATCTCCCAAGAAATGCATCCCTAATTGCATTATAGGTTAGAAAGTGAACATATTCATATTGAGCAATCTAGAGAGCTGCACTCTTTTGTAAGGTTGGTACAAAATTTGCCTTCTTCAAATATACTGACCAATCGGCCCAAGGGCATTCACATGCCAAGCACTATCAAAGAGAAGAATATGTGTATTCTCATCCTCCAAGGATTTATCAGAGAATTTTGAATACTTCACTGTGAATGCTAAGTCATGGAAGCATGTTGTAGATGAAATAAAGGAGGGGGTGGTAGGGAATGAGGGGGTGGTGGGTGTTGTGGTAGATGTTGTGGTGGCATGTTGTTCTCGATGTCCGAAGAGGATGGACGAGTTACAGACTCTTTGCCATCCTCACAGAATCCTCCTCTAAGTGGAGTTCTACTACTCAATGAACTAGGAGGGCTCCTGAGAGTTCCAAATCCACCTCCTTAGCTATTGATGCATCCTCATAATCATCATTTTGTGATGATTTCGAGCTGGATTCAGCAAATGGAAGTGCCCGAGTGTGTAGACGTGCTAAACATGCTGACATGGGCTCTCCTCGCCATGCAAAGAATGACAAACTCAAAATCAAAGAAAATCACACAAAAAGTAAAACATGTAGAAAAAGAAAGATGCAAGGTGGTTGTCAAAGTGTTATCGAGTGATTGTTACCTAATAACGTACTGAGTTTTCTCATATTATGCACACAACATACACCAGTGTAGTGCCGACAATTACACAGACAAGAGAAGAAGGTATATCATAAATTGAATCACAAGAGATGAATCGACACTTATGTATTAAGAACAATCATCCTCTAAATAAATAGGCTCCCTATCCTCTGAAAGGTCAGGTTCCTCAGCTCGATGTCGATGTTTCTCCTCATCATGACCTACCAAAACCAATACATGGACCTATAGTCAATACATATCTTATCAATTTGTATCCAAAACAAAACACAATGATCCTACCATACAAGTCTGCAGATGTGTCCCTCCTAACAATTTGTTCCACCTCCTTCTTGAATTGTGCATGTGCTTCTCCTTTTCTCTCTCTAGTACTTCACCACCATCCATCTCGATCCACCATGGATAGTTATCTAAATCCCAGTTTAAAAGGGAATGCATGTAAGGAGGATACATTGTGACAGCCTCATTAGTGATCGACAACCACTACCTTGCCCTTAGAGGTAGAGCAATAATGTGTCCATTCTCTTTCAACAATAGTAGAAACTTTGTGTTATTTCAAACACAAACTACCAAGAGAAACTTAGAAAACAACCAACAATAGTAGAAACTCTGTGTTATTTCAAACACAAACTACCAAGAGAAACTTAGAAAACAACCAACAAACAAAGAGCTGCCTCTTGCACCAATCTAAAATAGTATATCGGTACACCAGTCTCTGAGCAGCCATCTGAATCAAGTCAAGCTTTCTTAGAGTTTTGAGATCAGATCCCTTCTCTTTTCCCTCCACACACATGACCATATAAAACAATAACTGTCTTTTCTCAATCCTTGCCTCATAGTAATCAAGAAAGCGGCACTCATCACTCAGGAGCACTCATCTCAGGAACTACAATTCCACCAGGCACGTTGATGAAATCCTTAAGCACATCTTGATCTCTCAAGAATATCATCTCCAACACAACCTCTCTTTGAAACTAACTACAAAATGAAAACATTTCCAATATTACATAAGATTAATTTATTTATGTACTCATTTTGGGTTCTTCATAACAAGGCAAAGTACTCAGAATAGAGAGAAAGAAAGAGGTTTACTTGCTGTAGTCGTGGTCCCCTCTTGGAAGGGAAAACATGGATTTAGTAGTCTTGTTTACCTCAAATAGAGACAACCAATATACCTTTGTTTCATTAGAAATATCACACAGTGCAAGCAAGCTTCTCCAATGTGGCAAAGCTTTCACCCTGCTACCACTGCACTGCCAAGACTCTCTTCCACCACTCTTTCCCAAGGGAGGGATTAACAGTATTCAAGATCTATCCATAATAAAAATAGTGGAAAAAAATGCCAGAGAAGTAAAAAGAGCAGGGCATATTGTTGAAAGACACAATTTCCAAGTTGTCACACAGAGAGTTACCTTTCCAATCCTATCACTGTACTTTCTAGTCAATTCATCCAATTCCTTAATCTCTACCTTTCTCAACTCTTCCTTAGACAAACAAGACCTCATTGGTTCCAACTTCTTAAGTAAATATTTGAAGAACGAAACCTATGGAAACCACATTATACAATCACCAACACAAAATATCCAATTCATAGACACTTGATGGGGTTGTTTCTTATGCCCTTGTCTTATTGTATATGAAAACCTCTTAAATGGTAAAGTTACACATGTGAAAACGTCTTATAAACATTAAATTACCTACATTATATACCAATCTACCTAAGTATCTCTGTGTCAATGGAAACCAAGGCTCAACTCCCTTCGTGTACTTCTTCCAAATTTTTGCAATGAGCTTGATATCCTCATCGGGCAACTCTTTCAAATAAATTTTGGGATCTGCCAAACAAATGTTGGTTGTGTTCACCAATTTCTCCCTCAAAGAGGGGGTGACCAATGTATGCATGTTAAGGCTACATCAATCCAGAAACACCAACACTTTAAAATTTTTTCATCAACTGTTACACTTCAATCAAAACACTTTAAAAGTTATTCATCAATACTTTAATCAACAAAAAAAAAGTAAGGACCCTCAAGTTTAAACAACCAAGAAAAAGATAAGGACTAACAAGTTCATTCTTTGTAAGCATGAGAGAACCGCAATCTCGCTAACTCGTGAAGGATCAATAATGGCAGTCTCTGCAGAGAACACTCAGACATGCTTGTCTCTTTTGTTAGCAAACCTTTCCCATATTGCCTCTATCCATGCCACTATTATGTGGTTGCCTCCATCCATTATGTGGTTGCCTCTATCCATGCCACTATTATGTGGTTGCCTCCATCCATTATGTGGTTGCCTCCATCCATTATGTGGTTGCCTCTATCCATGCCACTATTATGTGGTTGCCTCCATCCATGCCACTGTTCTATGGTTTCCCTTCCATACATAAAGCATATGCCCTACAAGCATCTAAAGACTAGGTTGGCTTTCTATCTCTTCCGCAAAGTCCCTATTCATGTAATGCCATATCAGAATTCCATAAAAAATGCTAGAATGGGATAGTTTAATTCCATCCAAATGCAAAAACAAGGTCTCTATTGTTGTAGCCCCTACCGATGCAGTCTAGTCAAGGGGACTTACACACACACACACACATCACATCACATCAATAACTATATTGTGAAAAAGAAGCCACAATGAGAGGCTTGCTTTCAAAAGAAGCATACAATTGCCTCATGAAATAACATGATTAATCCAATGAATACAATGATGCGTGCATGACCAATATCAAATATTGTGGTCAAGAATATTAAACATGCCAAAGACTACCAAGAAAAATGGGATTTCTGAGTCCTCCTATAACAATGCTCAACTTTCTTCTGACTCAATGGAGTACCCAACGCTTTCCCAATGTGACCAAAGGGTAGGAAATCTTCTAAAACTATCCTAGTAGTATGACATTCCTCACTAGATGTACCCACCAAAGCTTTCCCAATGTGGCAACCCCAGAGGATAGGAAATCCCCTAGATCTTGAGAGTCAATGCTATGCATTCTGAGAGGCTATCGATCATCTAAAGAAAGCTAGTGGATTCACACCAAAAGATAGCTCTCCACTAGTTTTACTAGTAGGAGACTATGGTGTAGCAATAATCAACAAAAATGGGATATCATAATCCTTCTATAAGAGTGCTAAAACTTGTTTTGTGAATCAATGGAGTACTCAAAGCTTTCCCAATGTGGCCAGAGGGTAGGAAATCCTCTAAAACTATCCAAGTAGTATGACATTCCTCACTGTGTGATTGAAGAATGTCAAACTCTTAAAGGGATTGGTTGCATCAATCCAATGACACTCATCGGGATCCCATGGGAGATGTGTAATGGAACATCCACCATAAAGCCCATAGGCACTAACAACCTTGAGTCACATACTCAAGGGAAGGATCAATAGACGAGTCCCTCCCATAGCTATGGCCCTAAGTGACGACAACCCATAACTGTCATGGCCATGGCATGTAGTCCACGTTGGAATGGGCTACGCAAGCATATAATAGCCATAGCCATAGCCATGGCCATGGACTATAGCCCATGCCAGTGTTGGCTATGCATGCCATCTACGGCCAATCAACAAAAGAGCCTTTGAAAATGGGCAAAGTAATGGGCTATCAAAGAGCTAGAAACATGTGAAAGAAGAACTCATAATGGCAGACAACATTGTTCCCACATACAACCCTAGATGATCTAAAGTCAAGGGAGAAGCACATAAAGAGAAAGAAGATTTGGTCAAGGGCCAATGAAGCTCTTACCAAACTAATGAGTTATGCATGGGAGCAAGTTAAGAAATTGGATCAAGTGGACAAAGTAGAATCGTCAAGTCAAGTTGGCCATCACCACAGACACAATGCTAACGAAAGGTAGATTAGTAGCACTTGCGTCTTCAAAATATCAACTTTTAGCCTAAAAGTTGATGTTTTGCATCGAGTTGATGCAAAACATCAAGTTTATGAAAAAGTTGATGTTTTACATCGAGTTGATGCAAAACATCAAGTTTTCCACAAAACTTGATGTTTTGCATCATCAAAGTTGATGCAAAACATCAAGTTTTGTGGGAAGTTCATGTTTTGTATAACGTTGATAAAAAAAACATCAAGTATTGTAAAAAAGTTGATCTTTTGCATAGAAAGTTGATGTTTTGCATATAAAGTTGATGTTTTACATCAACTTGATGCAAAATATCAAATTTTCATAAAAGTTGATGTTTTGTATCAAGTTGATGAAAAACATCAACTCTTAGAGCGCTGAGAAGTTCTTACTCAGCATTAAGTTGGCCACAAATATTGTAGCTAAAACATCCTTACCATGTGTAGTAACCGGCAGGATCGAACCTATGTCCCTGCTTGATATTTTACAAAAAAGTATTTGGGAAAGTATAAACTTTTGTTTCTTAAAGTGAGCTTTTTCATGCATTCTAAACTCATTTAATAACTAAATTACTATTTAACTCCTTTTTGTCACATCAAGGACACATCTTCTTTAAAAGGACACATCTTCTTTAAAAATGAGTCTGTAATTATTTTTCAAAATTACACAACTTTTAAATATGATATTTTCATGCGTAACGAATTCTTTTTTAAAAGTATATATTATCAATTAAGAAATTTTGATACTCAAGAGCTTAAAATGGATTTTAATACTACTCTTATCAAGAGCTAAAATAGGGTATTATAATTAAGATAATAAATGTATCAAGATAACGCTTTTATAATATAATCATATAAATAACTTTTTATAGTTGCACTCTGTAACACATCCTCAATCATGCTAACATGGCAGATGATCTAAGGAGTCTAAGCTTCAAGTGTACACGTAGAAAAAGAAAAAATGTATTTGTGGATAGTGAAGAAGAGGATGCCTCATCTACCTTCTCAAGGAAAGGCACATCAACTAGTGATGGTGTAGCAATGATTATGAGGAATCATAGCTATGCCATAAGCTATACGTTTAGAAAATAGCTTCTTTTTATAGTTGTATCATTTTTTAATGGATTGAAGATGGAAATAATAAACATGGATTAAATAGCTTCTTTTTATAGGTGTATCATTTTTTAACGGATTGAAGATGGAAATAATAAACATTGTCTCTATTTTGGCATGTTTTTTAAAAATTTATTGTTAGATTTTCAATTATAATATCAAAAAGTAAGCAAAACGAAGTCTTTTTTTCATATCAATTTTTGTAAGAAATGTGTAAAGTGCCCAAAATATTATCGTTTTTTGGTAGTGTTGTACGCATGCATAGACCACTTTTTAAAAAAGGCAAAAAGCTGAATTTTTTTGATGGAATCTTTGAAAGATGCCAAATGTTTCTCGTTTTCAAGAAATATTACCTATTTTGTCCACAATAGGAGGCGGGTTTTAATAGTCCAAAAATGTAACATTTCATCATGAACAGAGAAGTGTCCAATAAAAGAAAATATATGGGCCAGCCCAAGTGCTATATAGAAAATAATTATCATAGACCAGAATATATGATAGTGGCTGTGAACTAGAGCAAGGCAACACATAGCATGCCTACAGAGGGCTCTCAATTAGTGACGAGAGGAAGACATTTTAATTGGAGCTTCTATAGGCCATTCGCTGAACTAAGCCACGAAGCAAAGTTACATGTTTTGGGCTTCTAGAAGAGACTGGTAGGAGATGTGGTGCTTTTATTAACCCCATGGATGGGCCTAACTAGGAGGGAGTGCCAACCCCTTGTTTTTGGGGACGTTGACCTGGTGGTATCCAGAGAGAGATTTGTTTGGTTTTATATTTCTAGTAACACACCCTCTTGGAAAGTAGATACTACAAATGTCATTGGTGGTGGGCCACGAGGACCTGCTCCTAGGGTCTGGCCTGTGGCCTAGGGAACTAACCTAAGTATTGATGAAATAGAAAGTTTGCAATATGTAGGATTTATATTAGAGGTAGGTGCAGTTGTCCCAATGGCTCTGATAGCTAAGGGGGCCACTAGTATCGCACCAAGAGTCACGGGATCTATTAGAGAAAAGTATAGGGATGGTAAGATAGTGCATTGGAGAAGCAAGAAAACTAAAGAGTTCTATGAGAAGAAGATCCTAAGGGAGGTGATTATCCTTTATAATGAGACACACATTTTCTATGTCAGCACAAAGGGTTCAAAGGCAAATGGTGTGAATTACTTGGTCACAATTTCTAAGTTCCCAAGGTGTACATGTGCAGACTTCTAGAAGAGAGAGGCTAAGCACTTGGTTTACTTGCCTTGCAAGAACCTCTATTATGTATTCTTACAAGTGCTGAACTTGGATGCTACTATTACTCATGATTTCATGCATCAACAAGTACTCACAAAAGTTGAATGTTTTCAATCTTTGTTGGGGTGTTGGTATCCCATAGCTACTAAAACTGCCTAGCTACTTCCTCGTTAATGCTACATGCCTTTAACTTTTTGCTAGGATAATCTCTAGATGATAACTTTGGTCCTCTCAGTTCTGCCTATGTAGCAAACATCTTTTGATATTTTCGTGTAGCTAGTTCTAATATTTTTGTGGGGTTTTGATATTATGGTGGATCTTGATGTAGCTACTTCGGATAATGTAGTGTCTATAGCTATCCTTGGATAACTTGTGCTTCTCATTTTAACAGTCTACTTATATTGCGAGATAAGTAGTGTTATGTTGATCATAAATTTTACAATTTTTTGGTTTTAGTGTATCGCTCGTGAAATGGCTATCTCCTGTGCAGGGATGGACAACAATGGTTGTACATGTATATGATCCAAGGTACAATATGGTATTTTAAAATTCCTTAAAAAATTAAACTTCTTTATAGTTATTTTACAACTATTATATGATGACATGTAGCGTGAAAGAGCTTATGATAATTGCTTCTTACAAAATGAAAGAAGAAGACACAATGGCAAAAATTCTATTCTAGGATATGATTAACGATGTTGTGGTGCACAAAGGCTTTCTCAAAAAAAAATTGTATGGCTTTATGTCCCATGAGGCGAGAGCTAATTAGAGGGTAGTAAGGACAATCTATAACAATGGACAAGAGAATATATTGGAAGGTCAGGAGAGTGGTCATGTCTTTTTCATTGGGAACAAATCTTGAACATCCATATAATTCAATATGTAGTCATGAATTTTCAAGACGATTACAAGAGACTTTGTCGTCTGGCGTTGTGTGCATTAATTGAGTGAAGAAGAGGCACTTTTGAAGTATAGACACATTAGATCATGGTGGATGAATGGTAAATTCACTCAGGAAAACTCACCAACCATGGATTACTGGCTTAGTTGGTCGCATACTAGATATTCCCATTGGAGGAAGCACCTTATAAGGGTAAGTGTTACTTTTTGGGGGTTTTTTAAATAATTAGCTTGCACTTTGGATTCTCAATTGTTAAGTTAATCTTTTTTTATGGGTTGTGGTTGAATCTTACTACTTAGATTCTCATAAGTTAATCTCTTGTTATAGGATGTGGACGATGCCACTTTTTCACACATGCCAACCACCAATCTAGCTGAAGCAAAATATGCAAGTTGGTTGATAGGAGAGGGTTTCACAAGGGAACCATCAATTTATATGATGTTGTTATTTCAGATCTCGGTAATGCCCTCTTGCAGTCCACAAAGACGCATGCATTCATGCAAGGCAAATGTCATGGAGCAAGCCCTACAATAACAAAGTTGATGGAGAAGGCTAGATTATTAAATTCTCCAAGCCCATCAACCACTAGTAGATTGGTGGGGGAATCAGCAATGAGACACACCAATGCATGTGCAACCAAACTATACTGGTGATAACATTACAATAAGTCAACATCGAGAACCCAAAATTATAAACCTTGAGGATGACAACTCATCACATCATCTAGAGTATGTCACAAAAAACCAACCATGCGAGAAACAAGGCAGGAGGTTAAAATTTCCACGCTATTCTTATAGATACACAAGGTGGTCAGCACAATGTAGGGAGATTTGCAATGGAAGCTAAGGTGTAAGAAATTATAGAGAATGACATACATGACTCAATGTGGGCTATACGTCGAACAACTCTACACAAAAAGTCTACCTACCAAGGATGGTTACGTGGTCAAGACGGCAAGTGTAAGAAGAGCATCAAGAATTATGGGCAAGGTGTTCCAGCTCCATCTTTCTATGGTATGAAAGAGTGGTCAGGGGGCTAGAGGGATCGGTTCATGTGGTTTTATAAACAACAACGTGGATCATAAATGGAGAGTATGTAATAATATTTGTCCAATCACCTGCTAGACCCCCAGTTTTATGGTCAATTGGATGAGGTAAAAACCTTACTATGGATGAGATCCAAGCATTGGAGGCTAGAGAATTTGTGTTGCAAAAGAGACTACACCAAGAAGTAAAATGATGCAGCCCATCGATCAACAAAGTATAGAAGTAACATATTGGATAGATTTGGCAATTGCAAATATAGGTACGGTCTTCCATCATTTGATCATTAAGGCCAGGCAAATGGAAGTTTGTAATTAAGACCGAGGAATCACTCCTACGTAGTGAAAAATACAAGATTACTATGGAAAAGAATCCATCATCCACATGTCTCGATTTTCAAAATAGAAAAAAAGACTGGTTCTCTAGGTTGATGATAATGTACCGTTGTTTTGAAAATATCCTTGATTTTTCTATTATAAAATGTCATGAGAAAATATTCTAGAGCCTAAGCTTTGGAGCTAAGCCCAAGCCCAAGAACACCTAGCAAAGAAAGCTACTCAAAACTGACAACTCTTCTCAACTCCCAAAGTGAAGCTCGAGAAGAAAAGAACAAGGACCTATGGTTGGAGCTAGGGAGGTTCACCTAAAAATATGTAAGTATACTACATGAGTTCAAATAAAGGGGTTTTTAATTTAAAATTTTAAGGTAAATTTAAAGAAGGGGTTTTTTAATCGATTTTGAGAAAGATTTTGTAAGTCCATAAAGAAAAAGGGGTCATTTTAGTCATGAAAAATTCACAAGCAAGGGGTTTTTTAAATACCCCTTGAATGCACGTGATACATAAAGTTTTTGAGTAGTGAATCCCCTGAGAAAAAAAGCCACTTTTGTGACTTTTTAAAAAAAATATTACTCTCTAGTAATAATGTCGGACATTTCGCCCACTCAATGGGAATCTTCTCTCATACCTCGGGGAGCCTAAACTCTACCCCAAACCCAATATGCCATGGGAAACATGTAATGCATTAGTGAGGCAACTCTCACTTACCTCTATCTCGTTTTCTTGACTCCTCGTGGGTTGGAGTCTGTGAGTGACTAATTTTTCTCCCAAGAGTACGCAATACAATCAAACTCAACTCCTAAACCTTTCCACAAATGCTACGTGATAAATATTCTTGTAATTTTTTAAATGTATCTTGTAATCATTAAAAACAAATCGAGTTTCAGTATAAATATTGAGCAATAAATTCACAATGATGATATTGACAAGTGTGCAAAGATGTGTATCACGAGAATTTGACAAAATATTTAAGATGTTTGATGATGGAATTTTTAATATTTTTGTTTATCAATGTTTATTACAAATATACTTTGGCTAAAATGAAGAGGGAAAAGGAAAAAAGCTTATCTCATTTCACTTAGTGTTTGCTGATTTCGTTTGTATTATCATCAATGTTGTTTGCTGATCTTGGGTGTGTGAATCCTCTCAATGCTCAAGATACACAAATCAAAATAATTCTTTTTTTTGTATTAATTTTGTGTGTATTATCATGTGAGAGTATGCAGATATGTTCTCTTTTTTCAGGGCTTCTCACAAACTACCACACAACAGTGAGATTAATCCCACATAGCATAGATTGGCTTCGGATATTAGGGTTTAAATTTCTGTTCTCATAGACATGAGGAAGAGGGAATCTATTATCAACATCCAGCCGTGCCGGCTCTATACCGTGTCTGTTACACCGCTTTTTGGTTGTGTGGCGAAGTGGCTCGCTGCCAAAGTTTGGGCATGCTCGGTGTTGTTACTACTTCCTCTAGTTGTTGTGGTTGGCCTAGTGCATGACGTTGTTGTGTGCACTTCTCCTACCGCCTTTGTACACGCCCTCATTATTTTTATGTTGTTCCTAGTTGTACACGGCCGCCTCTCCCTTGAGAAACACCATTACGTGCTTCTTTTCAAGAATGCCCCTTTAAAAATACGGGTGTGCCCCTTCTAAAAAACCGTAGAGCTAGTGTGTTGGGAGTGAGGTCAAATCACAAATGGTAGTATCTCTGACCACAAATGAAGTTGGGATGCCCTTCTAATTTGTGACCCTCAAGTATTTAGTTGTGCCAAAATTTTACAATGTTTGAAGTTGGAATGGTCGATGCCTTAGAGCTTAATCAGGTTAGAGCCTTCAAGTTTGATTTAAAAATAGTGCATTTTATAGCCAAACCCCTTGGTACTTTCATTTGATTTCTTCACATTTGAAGGTTGAGACAACGCCATCCTCCTGTTTGGAAATATGTAAGTCCACTTCTTATGACTCATAGATGATGTTCTTTATGATAAACAATGACCAAATCTCCTTCATGGGTTTGTGTCCCTTTCACATGGTATATCTTCTCTTCACTTTTTCTTTTGTGAGATTGCACTCCATCTTGTGCATGCTTTGGTGTCAACGATCCTCATCCCTATCAAAATAGATCCTATGGCCATGTATATATCCTTATGTGAAGGGTCAAAATTGTATTGCACAATGAAAGCCCAATCATCATATGCATAGTTTGTAGGTTCTTTGTTTTTTGCATTAGATACTGATGCATTAGCTATAACCATACCTGAGTCTTTGTTTTTTTCCTTCTCTATCCACTTCCTACACTCGTTAATGTAGTGACCAGGTTTCCTACAATAGTTGCATTTTCCTTTTTTCTTTGGCTTGTCACTTTCTTATCCACAAACTTGCCTCTAATATTGGCTTATAACTACCCTGAGGAAAGGATTTACCTTTGCCTCCTTTGTTGACTAGTAGCAAAAGTCCAATCTCTTGTATGCATGACAGATCTATTTTGCTTGGATTTCTCTTGTTGAACAAAAACCATCTCCTTAAACTTCAAGGCATTTCGATTGCCTTTCATCATGAGTCTAATGGTAGAAGAAAAACTTTGATATAAGTCTGGCAACACATTCAAGACATTAGGCATCAAAGAATTGTGAGGGTATACTTCATCAAAAGACTCGCCACTAATAACTCCTCAAAATCCTTGATTTTTGTAGAAATTGTCTATGGAGTCTCCCTCATTCATATGTTCTAACTTTAATTGCTTACGCAAATAAGTAGCACGTGCTTTTTATAATGATGCAAGTGCCGCCCAAGCATGTTTAGCAGTCCTGCATGGCCTCATGTGAGGAATGATACTCCTCTTGACTAACAAAGCAAGCAATGCATGTGACTATGCATCTCTTCCATCCCACTTTGTTTGTTTCTACATATGAGGTATGATATCCTTTGGTAACGTACCCTGTGAAACTGATTCCACGTCTACAAATGTGCCTTGTATATCATGTTCATCTAAAGAATATGGATATTTCTTAGTACCAACCACAACATTCCATAGCCCGTTACTATCAATACATGTAATATTGAGCCATATTTATTTGAAACCACTATTTGTAACCACATATTTGTAAATTCACCCTTTCACACACTAGTTTGCACTTTTTTCCAAAATAATCACATTCTTGCACACCCTCTAGATCACTACTTAACACCTTCCCTAGAAATCACTTCTTAAAAAATGTTAAAAAACCTCACATATTACATGCACTAGTTCATTTACGCTATCCATTCACTTTTTTTTTTTAAGGACTTGAGAGTAGATGCACAACCTATCACAATATATTTCAAACCATTACCGCATTTTCATCATCTTCATGGGAGCACCTTGCCATTTTGAGGATTTATCCACCTAGGCAATTCTTCTTCACCATTTCTTGGACCCCATCTTGCATTTATTTAATTATATAAGCATTGTTCACATTTAAAAACTATAGCCTATTCCAAATGTAAAAATTCTTATTATTATTTTCTTATATATATATCTTGATCATATGTAAGGCATGTGGGATTTTTTTTAAGATTTCACCATATAAGGTAAGTAATAAGCCTAGTAGAATAGGTTTAGCAATCCAAGTCAAGTAGGGTGGGAATAATGGCTTAAATTATTTTGAATTGGGATAGTATTATAATCCACAAAGAGGGCCCAAAGACTTGGCATTTATTGGAATTTTCCACATGTGCACAAGTCTTACATCACCAAAGGAGAGGAGGTGAGCATTATGCCTAAATAATTCAAGATTCCATTTGATATTATATACATATATGTACAGTTTTTCTACCCAAGATGGCTTGGCAAAAAAGTCTTGGAGACATGGGAGACCCACCAAAAGGACTTTTTTTCAGGGTATACATTTTTAAATTCAATTTTTGACCATCTTCCACTCAAAATTTGGGGATGAGACTTTCTAATACATACGATGTATGATACCAAAAATAAATCTACAGAGCACATGGCGAACTTCAATTTTGGTTTTGGAAGCTCCTCAATCCAAGCTACACAAAAAAAGTTATAGCCAAAACAGTGGACTGCAAAAATTCTGGACAGTTTACCCAAACCTCTTCCTCATTCATTCTCTTACCCATAATTACATTCACCACTTTGTAATGATTTCACCCCAAACCTATTTAAAATAGGCTTTGAAAACCTTGGCTCAAAAGAAAATTATAATCATATCTTTTGAATTTTTCTCCACCATCTTGGACCTAGCAGTAGTTGAGACCTGGTCCAATTACAACCTCTTCATCAAACCATTTTCACACCACTTAAATCCTTGCTAAGGGAGTCACTCTCCACCTATAAAAGGGGCCATCTATCACCATCAAAGGACAAGTTTTCTCTTAATCCTCAAGCTCATGCTAGCCTCTTCTTTCCCCACCATCACCCATACCTTCACCAAAGTCTTTGATTTTCCTCTCTATGCTCACTGCATCATGTGGCTCTTGCCAACATCACCCTCGGTGTGTGAAATCCATTTGTGATTAAGCCACTCTCTCTCGCTCCATGTACTTTGAGAACTAATAAGTAATATTTGGTCTATTCCATATGTTTTAAGCCTCAATTTTTCCATTAATGGGTTGTGTATTTATGACATGGATGCTTCCTTTTTTGTTATTGAGTTGGTTTAGGATCAAGAGATCTCTTCTTTTTTGTCTTTGTGAGTGTGTTTCTCTTGGGAGGTGATAAAGGCCACCTTTCAAGAAAATCACCCTCATAAATTGGTGCCCCCACTAAGGATTATTCTCCAAGCCCCTTCAGTTTACAATTTTCCTATCACTTACGTTTGTCTTAGGAGGATGAACCACCCTAATTTGCCAATAACAACGCCTTGCATTGCTCTTCGGGGCTGAGCGGCTAGCAGAGATCAATGCATCCCAACAACCATTCATTTTACCCCTTCTTAATTATGAGCTCACATTTGATGTATTTATATTTGTTTTGATGTCCTAATATCCACTTTTCCTAAGCTCTATATAGCAAGTTTTCTTCCTTTATTTTCTTGAGCCCTCATCTTCTTGAATTTTTTCCAAATGGCTACTTTTCCCACCTTCCATGGGAGAGCAAACGAAGTTGCCATGGAGTTTTTGGATAATCTAGAGATGTCCCATCTCATTTCTAGGCGAGACACTGAGGCCATAAAAATCAGGGCCTTCCCTCTTGTCCTAAAGGAGGAAGCCAAGACATGGTATGGTACCCTGCCGCAACCTGGGAGGAACTTCAAGAGGCCTTCATCAACAAATATGGAAGAGGTGAAACCCCTGAAGGATTATGGCAGCAACTACAACATCAACAAGGATCTTTGCAAGACTTTCAAAAGTGCTAAGTTCCAAGATCTTTGGATGAGGTGGGTCAACTCTTTACCTCGAGAGGTGAGGCAGCCTCAAATTTTCTTAAGAGGGATAGGTCTGTAGCCGGTCTTTTCCCACCCTTGAGAGAAAAGGTAGAGTCTAAATTTTCAATCAACTTTGAAGAGGCACTAAGAGTGGCTAGAGAGAAAGATACAAAGTTGAGATTCCAATCACTTAGACCTAAGGTAGAATTGGACATGGGAAGAAGAGAGGAGGGCACTCTCACGAGAGGATCCTTTAGCTCATTTGGCAACCAAGGGCATCTACAGTCTTACGGACGGCACCGCCAAGAGTGGTTGAGGCTACGCAACAAGAGCTTCTCCAAATAATAACTCAACAACTAGAGAATCTAGATCTAAATTTATTCCAAAATCCTAGATCATTGGCACCACGAGAGGCTGGAAAGGGACCTAGGAGATAAGCATAAGAGTTAATTTGCTACAATTGTAATGAGTCAAGTCATAGGATGTATAACTACCCGTACCGAAGGAGACCTCGAGGGGGGATTCCCAGTCCAAAGGCCCGCTCAACAACTCCCAAGGGATATGCCCCCAGCCCAACTACCTACAACCATTCCACCTACTCCACCACTACCACAACCACAACCACAACCACCACCACCGGCGGCATAGAATCGAGTGATCAATGTGCTTGAATTAGGCGCAATTGAAGAACCCATGGAGGAATTGGAGGCCATGCCAGCAATAAAAAGAACCACAGCTCTAGCGTATGGATGACAAGATGGAAGACTCAAAGGAGGCCACGAAGGAGAAAAAGAAGGAGGAAGGCAAGAGAGCAAGTGAGTCAAGAAAGCCAAGAGGTCCAGGCAAAAGGTCACTATGGAGGACTTTCCTCTTGGTAAGGGACTCGTCTTATAACCTTTCCATTGATTTGAGTTCACAAAGACCCAATATTACTTATCCACAACTCTTAGAGCTATCACCTCTATTAAGAAAGTAGTGGGCTAAGCTGTCAAGCACTAGAATCACCAAGAAAAAGCATGTCAGGCCCATGAATCTAATTAGAAGAAACCCCCATAAAGATGTTGTCCCAGTTTTAGATGCTTGGTTCAAGGGTCATAAGGTGTCAAGGGTGTATATGGATGGAGGAGCCCATATGTGTGTAATGTCAGAGAGGACTATGCACAAGTTAGGTTCGGAGATTAATTCCCCATCTCCCTTTAAAGTAGCCTTGGCCAACAACTCTAGCATAAAATGTTTGGGAGTCATTAAGGGTCTAAGAATCACAATTTTCTCCATTGAAGTGGAAGTTTACATGTATATTATCTCTAGCAAGGGGAGGGCTATCAAATCATTTTAGGGAGGCCATGGCTTATTGCCATGAATGCAGAGCAAAAATGGGGAACATGAATGCTTGTCTTAAATCCAGAAGGGTTAAAGGGATCCTCTAGAGAAAGAAGGTCACATATGACTGGAACATAAATGCTTGTCTTAAATCCAGAAGGGTTAAAGGGATCCTCTAGAGAAAGAAGGTCACATATGACTGGAACAAAGGTAAGGAAATTGATTTGAGATATGAAACCACTATAGATAAAGAGAGTAGTGAGTACTCCACCACAGAGACTAAGGAAAAAACATCAAGCACTGAGGATACAAGGTCGTTTGATGTTATGGGCCTACTATTTCAGAACAGGGAAGCCAACGAGAAGCTAAAGGCATCACACTAAATAGATATAGGGACAGAGGAGAGGCTGAGACAAATGCTGGCAGCAGATTTGACACTAGAAGAACAAGAAAGCTACGTTGACATGCTCAAGAGGTATCCTAATCCTTTCATTTCTGATTACTCTCAAATCAGTGGGGTAGACGTAATTAAGCATCATATTAAATTGAAGACAGAATCAAAGCCTGTTGTCCAAAAATTGATAAGATTAGGGGTAATATAAAGAGAGGCTTTGTTAACAAAGGTGAATAGACTTTTAAAAGTAGGGTTCATTTATCCGGTGGACAATTTTGAGTGGGTGTCCCCTATGGTAGTCACTCCCAAAAAGAATGGTAAGTGGAGGGTATGTGTTAATTGTAAACCCCTCAATGCAACCACAAAGAGGGATCACTTTTCCCTACCATTCCAAGATGAGATCCTAAATGAGGTAGCTGGTCATGAAAGGTATACAGTTTGTGATGGTTATTCAGGTTATTTTCAAATCATGATAGCTGAAGAGGACCAGAAGAAGACCACTTTCATCACCCCTTGGGGATGTTTTACTTACAAAGTGATGCCTTTTGGCCTCACTAATGCCCCTGCCACGTTCTAAAGATTCATGAACTATGTTTTTCAGCCATTCTTTGGATCATCTATAAGAGTGTTTATTGATGATTTCTGCATATAAGTAGCAGGTTTTCATATTGCCAAAAGGTGGAGGAGAGCTTAAAGAGATTATTTCAACTAGGTGGACAATTGAATCCAGAGAAGTGTCACATTGCCCAAAGCAAGGAGTTGCTTTTGGGCCACATGATTTTTGCACAAGGAATTGAGGCAGATCCATCAAAGGTGAGGGACCTCCTAACTCTACCATCTCCATCAAGCACCAAACAACTAGTTACTTTTCTTTAGAAGGTGAGGTACTTGACTAGATTCATTCATCTGCTTCCTCAAGTAGTGTCACCTCTACAACAACTTAGTCAAAAGAATGTCTTTGCTTGGGACAATGAATATGAAGAAGTGTTTAATAAAGTCAAGGTTATACTCAGTTCTCTACTTGTTATTATGCCACCACAGTGGGACTTGGTGTTCTATGTATGCCCAAGTGTTGGTTCTCATGCAGTTGGTGCAGTTCTAATGCAGAAAGATCCAAATACAACCTATATGCGCCATGTTTACTTTGCTAGCAAAGTGATGACAAAAGTTGAGAGGAGTTTCCCAGAAGTGGAGCAAATGATGCTAGCTAGTAAGGAAGTTCAGATCATACCTTTTGCCAAAACCTTTTATCATCCTAACGGTTGAAAACACATTTCCTTATGTTGTTCAGTATATGAACCTCTCACCAAAGATTTCAAAATGGATTTTGGAGCTGCAAGAATTTGAATATACTTTTATGGTGGAGGATAGCACCCGTGCCAGTCCAGCGGATGTGTTGACTTACCGCTATCATGAGAAGAAGGTAGCCTCTAAAGAAGAAACCTCACAGCTAGAGGAGCCCCTTACTGATGCCTTCACATTGTATTTTGATGGAGCCTACAGAAAGAAGACCAATTTGGCAGGAGGAGGATTTATCATTTTAAATCCCGAATAAGAGGTGGTTTCCCAAGTAAGTAAAGTTTTATTAGATGTCCACTCAAACAATGAGGCAGAATATGCCACACTCAAGTTGGGATTGGAAGCTTGTTTAGAGCAAGGGATTAGGAGACTGATTGTAAGAGGGGATGCCATGCTTTTAGTTAGACAAATTCAAGGTACCTGGGCTTGTAAGAATGCTAATCTTTTAATCTGGTTGAAGCAAGGGATTAGGAGACTGATTGTAAGAGGGGATGCCATGCTTTTAGTTAGACAAATTCAAGGTACCTGGGCTTGTAAGAATGCTAATCTTTTAATCTGGTTGAAGCAAGTTAAGTGTTTAATGAGAGAGTTTGATGCTGTGAAAATCAAGCATGTGCCTAGGAATAAGAACAAGGGTGCAGATGCCCTAGCTAACCAGCAGTTAGATGTTTGTGCAATAAAACCTCAGGAGCCTAAGTTTCAAATCAAAGAGCATCTTCAGGACATCACTTAGTTCCTACTCACAGGAGAACCTCCAGGCCATCTCACTAAAGAACAAAGACACAGGTTAGTACGGAGTGCTTTATCTTATCAATTGATTGGAGAAGATTTGTACCACAAAGGGAAGGACTTGGTAATGAGGAGGGTTCCCTCATCAGATAAAATAGGTCACATACTCCAATCTTGCCATGATGGAGTGTGTGGTGGGCACTTTGCACAAGAAATTACTAGCAGAAAGATCCTCTTGATAGGATACACTTGGCCTAGTTTGCACAAGGATGTCCAACACTGTGCAAGACTTGTAAGGCCTGCCAACTTGTAGGAAATAAGAGACTCACTTATGAACCAAGGAATCCCATATTCTCCTATGGCCCATTTGAAAAATGGAGAATTGATGCCATAGGTCCCCTCCCAAGGACCCAGTCAGAAAAAGTTTACATTATTGTGGCTGTGGGTTACATCACCAGGTGGGTAGAAGCAACCACCACTAGGAGGATTATAGCCAAAGAAGTGGGCAAGTTTGTGTTTGACAATATTTGTTGTAGGTTTGGAACACCCTTGGAGTTGGTGCCAGATCATGGACCAGGGTTCAGGGTTCAGGGCAGATGTTCTCCAAGAGCTTTTGGATAGGTTGAAGATCAAACATAGGTATTCTAGCCCTTATTACCCTCAATGAAATGGATTAGTAGAAAAAGTCAATGGAATTCTATGCAAAATAATCACTAAAAGGTGGAGAGTCGACCTAAGGATTGGGACAAGCACTTGACTACAGCCCTATGGGCTTACAGAACCTCATTCAAAGCAGCCACCATTTTCTCGCCCTTCCACCTAGTTTATGGTCAAGAGGTCTCGTTGCCTCTGGAAGTGGAGATACCAAGCCTTGGGGTCTTGATGAAAAGCCAAGTTGGGCCACATGAGAGGTTTGAGGAGCGGTTACTGGATCTACAAAGGCTTGAGTTTGACAGGGATGAAGCAATGAGTTTCTACATTCAGTAGGCCACCAAGAAGCGGGATAAGTTTAATGAAGCACTCAAAGAGAAAGGCTTAGAGAAGGGAATGCTCGTCCTCAAGTATGATAGCAGATTAGATAACAGGTATGACACCAAATTTCTCCAAATATGGGAGGGTCCTTTCATTATCCCAACAGATATTTGCCAATGGTAGTTACAGATTGTAAGATCTATCTGGAAAGGTACACAAAACTAGAGTGAATGACTGGAGGTTGAAGCCATATTTCTAGAGGGTAGAGCCATCATTGGAAGCCTCTCTAATTCAGCAACAGTAAGAGAAGATCTAGATGACAAGAAAGAGGATCAATTCAACACATTTGATCCAAGACAGTATACCTCCACATTTGCCCAAATTTTCAGTTCACCATTAGAGGTATGAATACCTCTAATGAAGGGGGAGGGTTAAATATGAGCCATATTTATTTGAAACCACTATTTGTACCCACATATTTGTAAATTCACCCTTTCACACAGTAGTTTGCAATTTTTTCCAAAAGAATCACATTCTTGCACACCCTCTAGATCACTACTTAACACCTTCCCTTGAAATCACTTCTTAAAAAATGTTAAAAAACCTCACACATTACATGCACTAGTTCATTTACGTTATCCATTCATGTCTTTTATTTTTAAAAAGGGCTTGAGAGTAGATGCACAACCTATCACAATATATTTCAAACCACTACCGCATTTTCATCATCTTCATGGGAGCACCTTGTCATTTTGAGGATTTATCCAAGGCAATTCTGCTTCACCATTTCTTGGACCCCATCTTGCATTTATTTAATTATATGAGCATTTTTCACATTTAAAAACTATAGCCTATTCCAAATGTAAAAATTCCTATTATTATTTTCTTATATATATATATCTTGGTCATATGTAAGGCATGTGGGATTTTTTTAAAGATTTCACCATATAAGGTGAGTAATAAGCCTAGTAGAATAGGTTTGGCAATCCAAGTCAAGGAGGGTGGGAATATTGGCTTAAATTATTTTGAATTGGGATAGTATTATAATCCACAAGGAGGGCCCAAAGACTTGGCATTTATTGGAATTTTCCACATGTGCACAAGTCTTACATCACCAAAGGAGAGGAGGTGAGCACTAGGCCTAAATAATTCAAGATTCTATTTGATATTATATACATATATGTACACTTTTTCTTCCCAAGATGGCCTGGCAAAAAAGTCTTGGAGACATGGGAGACCCACCAAAATGACTTTTTTTAGGGTATACATTTTTAAATTTAATTTTTGACCATCTTCCACTCAAAATTTGGGGATGAGACTTTCCGGTTCATACTATGTATGAGACCAAAAGTCAAATCTACAGAGCACACAACGAACTTCAATTTTGGTTTTGGAACCTCCTCGATCCGAGCTACAGAGAGAAAGTTACAGCAGCGAAAACAATGGACTGCAAAAATTCTGGACAGTTTACCTAAACCTCTTCCTCACTCATTCTCTTATCCACAATTTTATTCACCACTTTGTAATGATTTCACCCCAAACCTATTTAAAATAGCCTTTGAAAATCTTGGATCAAAAGAAAATTGTAATCATATCTTTTGAATTTTTCTCCACCATCTTGGACCTAGCAGTTGACCTGGTCCAATTACAACCTCTTCATCGAACCATTTTCACAACACTTAAATCCTTGCTAAGAGAGTCCCTCTCCACCTATAAAAGGGGCAATCTATCACCATCAAAGGACAAGTTTTCTCTTAGTCCTCAAGCTCATGCTAGCCTCTTCTTTCCCCATCACCCATACCTTCACCAAAGTCTTTGGCTTTCCTCTCTATGATCACCGCATCATGTGGCTCTTGCCAACATCACCCTAGGTGTGTGAAATCCATGTGTGATTAAGCCACACTCTCTCTCTCTCCATGTACTTTGAGAACTAATAAGTAATCTTTTGTCTATTCCATATGTTTCAAGCCTCAGTTTCCATTAATGGGTTGTGTATTTATGACATGGATGCTTCCTTTTTTGTTCTTCCATTGAGTTCATTTAGGATCAAGAGCTCTCTTCTTTTTTGTCTTTGTGAGTGTGTTTCTTTTGGGAGGTGATAGAGGCCACCTTTCCAAGAAAATCACCCTCAGTATCATATAGGACCATAACAGGTAGGCTCCACAAAGGTTATCCTCTATGGATAACATCCGAAATACATCATTGTTTGCCATTTTTTATAATATCCAAGCAAGTAATCACATAACCTATAAGTACTAGTTGATCCTTTGATGCAACCAAGGTGGAGTTGAGGCCACTAACAATGGATACCTATATAAGGTGTATGAAAGAAATGCAGAGTAAAGGAGTAGAAATTTCACTCATAAGATGTAGAGATCGATGTCGATGAAGTATAGCTCGTAGATAATATTTGGTGTGGTGAGTTTTTGATGATTCTTTCATGTGTATCTGCACACCCGTATGTAGTAGATCTCATTATACCACTCCTGAAACCTAATGAACAATAGTGCAAATCTGGTCTCCCTGAAGATGTTTGCAAAAAACCAAAAGCTGCATGAACGACCCCCAAAACATCCCCGAAACAAAAATATGACCTCAAAACTTCAAGTACAAAGTGAATGAATGTGATGATAGATGTCCCACTACTTGAGGACTCAAATTGAAAAATGTTTGATTTGACAACACCCCAATGGTATCCCACTACTTGAGGACTCAAATCAAACAATGTTTGATTTGAGGACTATAATCAAACAATGTTTAATTAGAGGATAACTTGAGGGCTCAAATTAAACAATGTTTGATTTCAAGGCATCTCAATTTTAGGACACTCAAATGGCATCCTAATGCTTGATGGCTCAAATCAAATAATCGTATACTTTAGGACGCTCTAATGACATCCTAATGCTTGTTGATGGAAATAATATTTGGCTTGAGAACAACCCAATGACATTGTAATGTTGATGGCTCTAATGCTCGATGGCTTGGATCAAACATTTCGTGGTTTCAAGACATGCCAATGCTTAAGGGCTTAAATTAAACAATTAAACAATATTTGATTTGAGAACATGCCAATTTTTTAGGGTTTAAATCGAACAATGTTTACTTTGAGAACAATCCAATGACCCAATTCTTGAGGGCTCAAATTGATTAATGTTTGATTTGAGGACTTAAAACAAACAATATCTGATTTGAGGACAACCTAATGACATCTAAATGCTTAAGGTCTCAAGTCAAGCAATGTTCAATTTCAAAACATCCGAGTGCCTAAGGGTTCAAATTGAACAATGCTTAATTTCAACATAACGTAATGACATCTTAATGCTTTAGCATTAAATTAAATATTGCTTGATTTCAAGACATCCCAATGCTTGAGGGCTCAAATTAAACAATGTTTGATTTGAGGATCTCTCAATGCTTGATGACTTTAATTGAACAACATTTGATTTGAGAACAACCAAATGATGCTCAAATCGAACAATGTTTAATTTCATGATATCCCAATTCTTGAGGTTTCAAACCAAACAATGTTCAATTTGAGAACATCCCAATTACCTCCTATTGCTTGAAGGTGGATTTAAACGCTACTTGATTTCAATAAATCCCATGCTCAAATGGAACATGTTTGATTTGAGGACACCCTACTGGCATCCCCACTGCTTTGTTGAGGGCTCAAATCTAATAATTTTGATTTGAGGACATAAATTGAACAATGTTTAGTTTGAGGATAACACAACTTGAACAATGTTCTCTTTGAGGAAAACACAATTTGTACATTGTTTGATTTGAGCCCTTACATATTGAGAAGTCATTGGGATGTCCTCAAATTGAACATTATTCGATAACAAGTATTAGGGTATCCTTAGATTGAATATTTATTAGGGTATCCTCAAATCAAACATTGGTTCATTTAAGTCCTTAAGCATGCATCTGTCTCATTAGGGTTTCCTCAAAATGAGCAGTGTTGATTTAATCCCTTAAACATTAAGAAGTCATTGGGGTATCTTGAAAATCAAACATTGAGCAGTGTTTGATTTAATTCCTCCAATTGAGCAATGTTTGATTTAATTCCTCCAATTGAGCAATGTTTGATTTAATCCCTCAACCATTAAGAAGTGATTAGAGTGTCCATTGTTTGGTTTGAACTCTCAAGAATTGGGATGCATATAATCTCCAATTAAGAAGTGATTAGAGTGTCCATTGTTTGGTTTGGACTCTCAAGAATTGGGATGCATATAATCTCTTACATTCCTCAAGCTTTTTCATTTTTCAATGCTCTTTGTGGGAACCACCAACCATCTATGTGGTAGCATCTAATCCTTGATAAATAGAACATTGTTTGATTTAATCTCTCAACTGTTAAAGGATGTCCTCAAATTGAACATTGTTCAATTTGATCCCTTAAGCATAAGAATGTCATTGGGGTGTCCTCAAATCAAATATTGTTCAATTTGAGCCCTCAAGAAATAAGATGTCATTAGGGTATTCTCAAGCATTCAGATATCATTGGGGTGTTTCCTCAAATCAACATTTGAGTGTACTTAAATCAACATTATTAGATTTGAGCCCTCAAGCATTAGGATGTCGACAACCCCTTGCATCTCTCAAGCTTCCCCATTGTTTATCACTTGGAAATCACTAATCATTTTATTCGTAGTAGAACCTACTAGTCCTTAAATCAAACATTTTGTTCGATTTGAGCCCTCAAGCATTAGGACATTGTTTGAATTTAGGCTCAATTATTTGGATGTCATTGGGGTGTCCTCAAATCAAACATTGTTTATTTTGAACCTTCAACCATTGGAAGTAATTTGGGGTATACTCAAATAAAATATTGTTCATTTTTTGAGCCTTTAAACATTCATATTTTTACGCCATACATCCCTCATGCTTTCCCATAACACCAAGCATGTTCTCTACATTAACATCTAGTCCTTAAATCAAACATTATTTGATTGGAGCCCTCAACCATTGGGATGTCCTCACTTAAGCATTATTTGTTTTGAGCCCTTAATCATTAAGGTGTCCAAAAATTAAACATTGTTTGATTTGAGCTTTGATGTAGTCCTTCAAATAAAACATTGTTTTATTTGAACCCTCAAGAATGGGGGTTGTCCGTCGATTTGGGCTCTAGAGCTTAGGATTTATAATTTAGGGCACAATGCTTAGTGTCTAGGCTTTGGGCTTTAGGGTTTAGGATTTGGAATTTGGGATTTAGGGTTTAGGGTTTAGGATTTGGACTCTGGGATTTAGGCCTTAGGGTTTAAGATTTAAGCTTTAGGGTTCAACATTTAGTGTTTAGCATTAGGGCTTTAGGGTTATGTATTTAGTGTAGGTAGTTATGTTTAGGATTTAGGGTTCAATATTTGGTGTTTAAGTTTTGGGATTTTGTGTTTATGATTTAGGTTTTAGGGTTACATATCTTTAGGGTTTATGGTTTATGGTTAGAGCTTTAGGGTTTAGGGTTTAGGATTTAAACTCTAGGGTTTATGGTGTAGGCTTCATGGTTGTGTTTAGGGTATAGTACTTTTAGGGTTCATTGTTAGGGGCACATGAATGAAATATGATGCCCGTCATGTCATGTATAACACTTGTGGTGGTCCAATGAAATATGGTGCCCATCATGTCATGCATGAGGCACATGAATGTGGATGTAAGGTAGAAGAGGCTTAGGATATCATGAAATTAGAAAGGATGGAGGCTAAGGTTAGTAGTGAATGGATGAATGAAAAGGTGGCCAATGGTGAAAAGGTAGCACATGGAAGATGCAAGGGTGCACAAGGCATGTGGGCATTTATGAGCACATGGATGGCATAAGGGAAGAAATCTTATGGGATGGAGCTCCATGAGAGCTATAAAAGGATGTACTTGGATTAACTCTAATGGAATGAGATTAGATGATTGCCTTAATTATTGTTCAACTAGTGTAAGTCTCTCTTAATCAAATATGGGCATTCTCTTAATCTTCATTATGGTGTTTTTTATTTATCCCCCATAACATGACCTAGATCCATGCTTTTCAGCATGGTGATGGCTAGGTTAGGATGAATATTATCTTAATTAAATGCTAGATTAGAGTAATTATCTTAGTTCATAGCACTGCATCTTCTCTCCTACACAATGTCCTTTTGCTTGCTGAGGGGCAGGAAGAAAAGCATTATGCAAGAAGGGAGGTGCTCTTGTGAGCCTTTGGGTTGGGAGTTAAAGTGGCTATCTACCACAAACTCTGCAAGCATCTTATCAACCACATCCTTGACTATATAAGGAACATCTGATAGTCATACAATAGGGTCTGTAAGCTCTACATTTTCTGAAAAACGTCTTCCCAGAGTCATAACAGCTACCTACAGGGTTTGCAGCTACGATAACAGAACACCGAGCATGTAGGGAGGTGACGGGCCAGACAGTCAGAGGCTGAAGCGAGAGGGTAGTATAGATTGCTATACTAGCTTATGGAGAGCAAAAGAGGCAAAGCGAACCAGGGCTTCAGTGGCCTATTGACGACGGCATCAGCAGAGCAGCGAAGCCATGTTGTAGAGCCCGACAGCAAGAAGCACTGTGGCTCCGACTAGAAGCATAAGCAAACTGCATCGATTAGCGTCGTCAGCATAGCGCGCCCTGTAGAGAAGAGAGAGGAAGATCATAGCAACAGAAGAGAAGGCAACCTGTGCACCAACCGGCAGCGCACCGGCTCCAACGACATCGAAGCAACCGATAAGGCTTTTTTCCATAAAAATAAAATAAAATTTAAAAACACTTCCCTACGGTGTGAACGAACCCTCCATAAGCGAAAGTTCACATGGGCCTTCAAAAGGACAGGTTTTTGGGCTTCACTAGCATCAACACCTTGGGGTTCCATAGCATACACAAATGTTTCCGCAATACAATCTTCATCTAGTGCATCAATATGCTAAGTCAAGAAAAAGTATGTCACCCAATGCCATGAACAATGCATTGTTTTGAGCCATGTATTTTTCCATGAAAGCCTTATGGAATGATGTATACCATGTATGTAAGCCATGAATGTTCATGGGTCATGATGATGTATGATCTCAAGATGAGAGAGATGAAGACAAAGATGGAGCAAGGTGAAGAGAAAGATGAAGCCAATGATGGCTATATTCAGCCATGTTATGTGATGACGTATATGTTCCCATGTATGTCATGTTATGTTTATAGCCACCCCATCATGAGGCATAGTGGCTAATGTCCCCATGTATGATGTGTATGATGTCTATGTTCATCATATCCATGATGTTTATGATGGTGGTGCCATGATGGTCTATGTTCATATCCATGATGTTTATGATGGTGGTGCCATGGTATGGTGGTATCACAATGTATGGTTGATGTATGCCAACCTCTGAGCTTAGTGTAAATGAGAAAAGTTGAAAATAGGAAGTTATGCTGATGTATGTTCATGATGATGTAGTAACTTCTAGCAGCCAATGATGAAGGCTAAGTGATGTATGCGTGTGTCTCCATTAAGGGGGGGGGGATGTCATGTCTATGTATATTACATTACCTTCTTGGAATGAGACCCATTTGGGCACCAAGGGGGGATGTTGAAATATGGTGTCCGTCATGTCATGTATGGGACACATGAATGTGGATGTAAGGTAGAAGGAGCTTAGGATGTCATGAAATTAGAATGGATGAAGAATAAGGTTAGTAGAGGATGTGAATGGATGAATATAAAAGGCGGTCAATGGTCAAAAAGATAGCACATGGAAGGTGAAAAGATGCACAAGGCATGTGGACATTTATGAACACATCAATGGCACAAGGGTGCACATATCTTGTGGGATGGAGCTCCATGAGAGCTATAAAAGTATGTACTTGGATCTCGGGGGGGTTCACCTAAAAATATGTAAGTAAAGCACGTGAGTTCAAATGAAAGAGTTTTTTAATTCAAAAATTTAAGGTAAATTAACAAAAATGTATTTACAGAAGGGGTTTTTTAATCAATTTTGAAAAAAAAAACCTGTAAGTCTATAAAGAACAAGGAATCATTGTATTCATGAAAAAATCACAAGTAAAGGGTTTTTTTAATACCCCTTGAATGCATGTGATACCTAGGGTTTCCTAATAGTACACCCCTAGAGACTTGGATTAACTCTAATGCACTAAGATTAGATATTTGCCTTAATCATTGTTCAACTAGTTTAAGTCCCTCTTAATCAAGTTTCAGCATTCTCTTAATCTTCATTATGATGTTGCTTGTTTGTTTTGATTCCCCATAACCATTAGGGAAAATTTGAGCTTATTTTTAGGCCCTCTAAGGGATTTTTTACCATCTTTGCCTTGAAAATGGAGGCTGCGATGAACATTTCTTACCTTATGTTAAAACTCCATCATATGATATCATTAGAAAGATCATGAAAAGTAGATCTTATAATTTCAAACTCTGAAACATTTGGAGTTGCTAAGCTCAAGATATACCATTTTCCTCAAAATCAAGTTTAAAGGCTACCGTAACGGTCCACATTATCACTTTTGAACCTATTTTTTGTACATCTTCTCCATGTGTCATGTCCAAACCCCATCATGTTATATATCAATGGTGGAAAGATCTTGAAGAGTAGATTCTATATATGCAACCTCCAAAAAAATTGGCCCCATTTTTGATGATGTGGCATTCCTTAGAGGGCCCAAAAATGAGCCCAAATTTCCCCTAATGTTGGCCTATATCCATGCTTTTCAACAATGAGTGAGTGTGTAAGTGAACTTATCATGTCACTTCACTTGGCCTTCATTCATTCCCATTAATCTACTTTCAGTGTTGTGATTCATTCTATCTCTACATACTTGATACATTTGTGTATGTGTTGCCATGTTTTTCTCCACTCCATCGTTCACAATTGGTTATGAATTCCTTTTTTTGCTTTCTCTTATCTTCATGATCTTCCAAAAGTCTATTCTAGTGCTTAGAGTATACTTTTGTTATTTAGCAACTTTTTTATCTTTGTCTTAACAATTTTGTTTTATACTCTACCATATTGACTGTAGGCTTGCTAGCAACTTCTACTTGAGCAATTAGAATATTTTCAGATATAACTTATGTTAGGATTACTATGCTTTCCTTATTTATATGTTCTCTTTCTTCAAGGATTTCTTCAAGTCTTTTTTAACCTACTTTAGTCAATACATCAGTAATCAGATTAATAAAAGATAAGGTGCTCTAGGTTGACCTAATAAGGTGGTGAAAATTCTCAAAGGAGCTCAAACCTACAATGCTAACATCTAGCTTAAACCTTTGGAACCATGTGCGCATGTAGCACTCTAAGACAAAGTAACTTATGCAACATGAAGGATTGAAGGAGACGCTAGCTTACACAACATAGTCCATGATTCAAGAGAAATCAAATAAGAAGAAAAGAGCACTATCGTAGTACATAGATGAAGGTATAGTCCCTTAAAGACCTTAGGTGGAATTTAGGTAAAGGGGCTAGAAAAAAGGGCAAATGGCTTAAGAAATAAAATCAACTACACAATGGAAGATTAGTGATAGTGTGCCTTTCTCAAAATCACCTATGTCACCATCAACCATTAGGAGTTTTCATAGTTTGGATGAATAAGCAACATGGCAATATATGGGTGTTCGAGGCAATTTGAGCATATTTTCCTAGGTTAAATGAATAGGTTCATCCAAAAACAACCAAAAAAAAAACTACCACTCATAAATATGATCAACAATTTCATGATTAAAGAATCTTTATATGCCTTTTATCTTTTTAACTTGATCCTTCACAACCAACTTACGTTGCTAAATAAGTCACCAGAATTGACTATGGATTGCATATGCCTGGGTGAGCTTCACAGGTATGTTTCTACATGGATCCATCTCGGGTGGACACAAGGGCAAGTGGACTTCCTACTTGGGGTGTTTCACCATCAACTATCATATGGAATAAGAATGCCAATATTTTTATTCTTGTCGTTGACAATGGTCATGGAAACAAAGAGCCTATAATAATAAAGATGATATTAAAGGGCACCATCGTCTGTTAGTTTTGGGGAGAGCATACCAGTACAACTAAAGATAGAGGACCATAACATGACAAGTTAGAGTACCGTGCAAAACAAGTCAAGGTAACGGGCTTATTAGAGAATACAATAAGCCAAAGCTAGTGGGACCTCAAGTTGAAAGCATTGGAGGTCGATGAGCAGCTCTCATGAGCGTGTACACTCAAGTCCTCTCAAATTATATATTTATAAGGCTTTCTAAGTCACAGAAACGCTTTTGAATTAAAGATACTTTCTATATGTTGATTTGGCAATCTTAGACAAATGGAATTAGAAACCCTTGGGTTGATGAGTCAAAGATTCTCTTGTGATGGTTGGTGTGATATTCATGTGGGTTTCTTCCTACCATAATTTAAGTTGAGCTTTGATGTGAATATGTGGTTAACCATGTCAATATGTGCACAAACAATGTGTGCATCCATTTCATAACTATCCATCATTATGCACTTGTCTTGCCAACGCCCAATGTTAAACCATGTACTATTTTTATTGGAGGCTCAAAAACCACATGTCAACAACATTAATTTTTAAATTGGATATTAATATTCATCCTCAACTATTCAGATTGCCCTTACAACAACGAGGGCTATCATCCTCCTTTTCTTAAAAAGCATCTCTGCCTCAATCTTCAACATCAGATGCTTCTATGCCATAGCTTTACAAGTACTAAAATACTAATACATTCTACACAAAGATAACATGACGAAATTCAAAAATGGTTTTAGTACTTATGGTTCTTTTATAAAATACCACCATAGCAAACTTAACACTTCATAAAAACATGTTCATTTCTTCTTCTTTTTTCTAGGAAAAAGATCCTTCTATTAGTTAACAAAAAAACGAACCGCCCACGAAGGGCTGAATACAACCACGAAGGGCTAGATACAAACTCGCCTTCATGTACGGGGCGAGAATCAAAGAACAAGAGGGGAAGAAAGATGCACTTCTCCTCGGGCCGGCTTCTCTATGAGGAGACAGCTATCTCATACAAGGGAGGGGAAGGGAATAACCACACAGGTGGTCTAGTGCCAAGTGGTGTCACCACCTCTATCTCTGAGAAAAGGGCCAGGCCGCCAGAGCCTCAAGAAAGCTTTTCGCCACTTTTGCGTACGGTCAGAGCCACCCTACAACTTCCCCCACTGGCCGCGGAGGCTATTAATGATGTCAAGCCAAATGCTCCTGATGGACTCTGCAAGAGTGTGGGTGCCTTCAATGACTTTGCTACATCGAGCTCATGTGGTAGATTGCAATGCTACTACAAATCTCCAACCTCTGGCATGAACCCGGAGTCCAATGATCAGTAGATGGGGCTAGGAGGACTGGTACTGCTAAAATGCAAAGGTGAGAGACCTGAAGGGCTGGGACTGTTCCTGCTCAAATGCAAAGGTGAGAGACATGAAGGGCTAGGCCCCCACCTTCCTCCTCATAAGCCATGACACACTCAACCTCAATGGCCCTATGAAATGATACGGGTCGAGGTCTTGTCAATCATGAAAATGCAGAGAATCTCATGCCAAACCTGCTGAGCCTTCGGGCAATCCCAAAGATAATGTCACTAGGACTCCTGAGGGTAGCTGCACCTCGGACAAGCTATTGGTTGACTGCCAATGGCCAACCATGTGCCAACCGCCAAACTCATGTGTGCCAGCAACAAGAGAAAGAGCGTGATCTTACAAGGTGAAAAATTGACCCAGAGCCTCTTTCAAAATCTGAGAGAAAATGATGTGAGAGGCCATGTGACTACCAGTGTACTGCTGCTGCCAGGGTGCCCTCAACCTCAAGCATTTGGATCCTATAGCCTAGCCGTGTCGTGTTTCCAAAGAACAGGGAACCCTGCATATCCTCCTTGTCAGCAAGATCACATCAAGTCCACTCCCTCGGTCCCACTGGGGAGGCCCATTAGGGGCCGGCTCTCCCAAATCCATAAACGCCAAAGTCTCTCCATGGCCACCTTGGCCAGAGGGGGATCAATGTGCCAATCATGTGCTTGAAATCCAATCACCCTCACTCTTTGTAAGGTGCATCCATGGAAGTCATCCAAAGGGGGCTCTAATCTCTAATCTGCCATGGGGTCGAATCGAAAAAGTAAGTAAAACATAGCTCATCCGTGCCATGAACTACCAAGAGAATATCATGTGTAGTAAACATGCCAAGCCACTGCCGGGGGGTTCAGGTCAAGGATAGGAGTCCGCAACTCCTCAGGTATAGCAGAGTCGATGTCGAGGCTAACTTTGTCTCTGCCCCCTGCAAGTCTCACTCTTGAGCCTCAAGGTGAAGCTATCTGAATGCAAGCCAATCTCCAAGGGATCTCGCAGGTCCTATGCTCAATGCTCCCCAGGCTACATGAGGCCGGGCCCCCAGCATGTGGCCACCACTGGGTAAATGAATCAAGGAGCTCCACATCAAGGGCTTCTGGAGATGCTCCTTCGAGGAGGCAACCGGAACTAACTGCTGGATGGCTGGCCTAAGGTGTTCCCAAGTTCAGAGTAGGTTGGCGGCAAATCTATCCTTAAACGCTAGGCTAAATCCGCAGGCCCGAATCTTTGTGAAGATCCATCTGGTGTTGTGTGGCCAAGGGCCTCCTAGGCTCAGAGTACAAGAGGCTGAAATCTTGGCTAAGAGGAAGTCCTTCCAAGGCTCACCACCTAGGAGAAGTCCTCTAATAATCAACTTGCCCCCAACAAGCATAGTTGTTCATATGGTCGTAGGATACAGTACGATTCGGTACAGTACGATATCGTATGGGATTTTACCATACTGTATGAAATTTTGGAATACGATATGGTAAAATATGATTTTTTTTTACACACAAATTTATGAATTAACAATTTGAAAGCATAGAGAGCTCAAAGGTTATTAAAAAGCTTGAGAGCAATGGGAGCTTGAGCTTGAGCTAGAGAGCTTGAAACCTGTGATGGAGAGAAGGTTGGAGGAAAGCTTTTTAAAGGGAGGCCAAAGAGTCCAAGACACCCACCCAAGGCCAAGGGCCAAGACCCAACTGTCGGAAGACAGTCTATGAAGACACAGAGAGAGGGGGGTAGGTGAGGAGAAGCCTTTGCTTCTTGTTGCTGTAACTAAGTAAGGTGCCCTCCCAATACGGAGTAGTGATCACACGGATAGAGAGAACAGATCCTTTGCATCCACACCAAAAGTCAACATCCACAGATCCTTGGCTGCTAAGCCTGAAGGACACCAAAAGCAAGATAGTCCCACAACAGTCAAAAATAGCCATAAACAACCTTTTTTTTAAAGGGTCAAAACAACAACAGTAAAAAACAAAAGAGGGGGGGGACTATCCGTACAGTACCTTGCTGTACCATTCAACAGTGTCGTACAAAGTACCAGAGCAACACTGTTGGCAATAGGGCACGGCTGTGAATGGCGGGATCGATGATGCCTAGAAACTCTCTTATGTCACAGCTGAATGGTCACTTCACTAGGCCACCTTGGCCCAGGCAGGCCTCCCATTGGTGTTGTCCCACAAAACGTTGGGGATCAACCACTATACTTGAGCAATGCCAACTCAGGAGAAGGTCCACCAAGAAGTAATGTACCACATTCTGCCAAGGACTTGGTTCCCCACCACCACTCGGCTGGCTAAAGAAAGCCTCGCAAAACTCTAATACAAGCTTCTTCTAGATGCTCTGAAGAAGAGGGGCTAGGTCTTGCTCTGGGAGATATCGATGTCCACCTAGCATCCAACACAGCGCGGACTGGAGTTCCCCTTGGGATCCACTAGAAAGCCTCGACTGGACGCCAACTCGAGGCAGGTACAGAGCCTACCAAAAAACCACACAACTTGTGCCAATTGTCTGTGCTCCTAATGCGCGACAAAAGTTCTCTATCACCTCTGCAAATCTCTCAAGATTCCCCACATCTCCAAATAAGTATGCTACTCTGTCCTTTGTAAACTCGAAGTCCATCAGCTCCTCCTGAGTACGGATGATGGGGAGACACAATCCCTAGAGCCTCATCTCCTGAGCTGAGAGAAAACTACTCATGGCCTTGGCGACAAAAAAGAAGAGGTATGGTGCTAGTGGATAGCCCTGCCAGACCGAGCGAGAAAGCAACAATCTGTCACTTCAAGCTCCCTACCTAACTATGAGAGGCCGAGTAGGGGCCCAAAACACCACGGATCCACTCCATTCGGTATATTGGGCCCTCCAGAAATCCCTAGTCAACTCTATCATAAGCTTTCGCAAAATCCAGAAGAAGCACAATGAGGTCATGTTGCCGCATCCTAGCTGAAGTTATTGCCTCCCAAAAAGTGAAGATATTGCCCAGAATGCTCTGATTCTCAACAAAATCTATATGAGAGTCATGGATCAAGTCGAGAAGAAAGGCTAAAGTCTCCGGTTGATGGCCTTGGCCAGAATCTTGTAGGCGATCCCAAGGAGGGTGACGGGTCTCCACTACCAAACCTCCAATCTTTTACCACCCTCCTTATAAATCAAGTGAATCGGAGCCTCTCTCGCATGGCGCCTGTAGTCTTAATCTCATTGAAGGCTACTCAAAGGCCGCTTTCCATGAGATCCCAGTGGTGAAGAAAAAGGGAAACTGGAAGCCCATCTACCCCCGAGCATTTTCCTTTAGGAAGAGCCATCAAGGCCTCCGCCAGCTCCTCTGCTATATGAAGGGAGTCAATAAGAAGGTCCGAAGAGCGGGGGGGACCACCTCTCGTGTGACACCAGACCCTCTCTTGTGCTTCCACCACCTGTGGGGATAAGGGGACACCCATGAGAAGGGATCTAAAAAACTCCGTGGCAATGACTCTCACCTAGGGAGGGGGGAGGGGGGTAGAAACAATAGCTCCCTCCTAGTCTCGCAACCTATAAATACCATCTCTCCTCAAACAATCCCCAGTGAATCTATCTCCAGCCTAGTTCTAAAAGGAAGCTCTGGCATGGCCACCCTCTTCTCCTCTCTATGGATCTAATCTCTGTATTGGCAGCAGCCAATTGACTCTCAATCCATAGGCTATCAGGGGAACTATCTTGAAGATTCTATAGAGAAGCAAGAGCCCGCCGAATGCTCCTCTCCTGCTCATAGAATCTCGCTAATGTGCTCTGTGGTGCTACCTCCTACAATAAGTTGTTGATCTTGCCAAGGCCCGCATCCAAGGTGCTTGGGGCAAAACCTAAGATAAAATCCAATCCCTCCCATATCTGCTCTATCTTGCTTGCAGATCAAAGAGTCCTATATGGACTATCCCGAATCCTAGTGCTCGAATGCATGTCCGGCCCCTAGGGGTTTTCCAAGGACAAAATAGCCGGAGCATGATCAGAGGAAGTAGTGTCTGGCCAAGATACCACTCATGCCCCCCCCACCCCCCAACCCCGCAACCGCAAGCCCACTCATCCACATAGAATCTATCAAGTTAAGAGAGATTGGGGTCAGTGCTCCTTCTGTCAAACTGCGCGAACTATAAACTCCTAAGGCTGCACCCGCCGAGCTCTGGCAAGTGCCAAGGGTCCTATCCCCTAAGTGCCAAGCAACTCCTACCAAGCAGAGTACTCTGAGCCTGACACTATAGGCGTGCCTCCTCCAAGTCTATCCTCTACTGACTTGATCACGCTAAAGTCTCTACCCATGCACCAAAAGTTGACCTGAGGGAGGGACTGACTGCTGCAGAAGGTGGCTCTTCCTATAGCAACGTTTGTGGGACATAAACATTGGGGAAGCCCAACTAGTCCTCTCCAATTCTAATGGTAACCCACTAAGCTCGCCCAGTGTCTATGACACTTGAGCCGACCACTGCCGACGACAAGAGCTACTCACTGACAAAAATACAAACTCCCCTGCGTCCCGGAGGGGCCAAAAGAGGGAGACCAAAAAGTGTGACTCCTGCATGGCAAAATCTTCCCACAGCGAATAGGACTTCCCCTCTGAAACATGGTGCTCTTGGAGGAAGAGAATGTGGATGGGTCTCCCAACTGCTGTCTATGGAGCTCTCCTCTAAGGATGCCTCTCCTCTAAAAGCACTAAGGCCCTCCTAATCCATGAGGCTATCCACATTTCAATATCTGTGGGAGGAAGAACTATAAGAATTTCCCTCCCTTCGAGTCTTGGACGTGGGTTTTGACAGGGAGTAGTCATAGTCGGTCTTGGGATGAATGCACGCGCCAAGTGGGCGCAGATCATGTCCTCCATGTGTCGCCACTATGTCATCCGAGCTTGAGAGTAAGCATACTCTGAACTCCATTGGTCGCAATGTAGGTATTTGTAAGAGGAGGGAAGAGATACTGTAACTAAGATATGAAGGAACAAAAAGAGCAGTAGCTCCATGCTGGAGGACACCACCTCCCTGTCCTCGTCTCTATGGCCTGAACCTCCTAGCTCTATCCAAGCCAGCGGGCGGCGGCCAGATATAGGTAAGCACATCGGTGATGCACAGATCATGGAGATGGTGCGAAAGCTCCAGTGCCTACTCCTCGATGGTGGCAACCACCGACTCTGAATCCCATTATATCCGTGGGGCTACACACAAGGGAAAGGAGAAGATCATCGCGCCTCTCTGGCGTGGATGTCCTAGAATAATGGAACACCACACAATCCGAATGGGAGCTAAATTCTCCTCGAAAATATTAGTTCCTTTGAAAGGGAGACATCTGAAGAAATTCTAATCCACTGGGAGCCCCGGGATCTTGTGGGGGGCACCTGACGACTCTGGCAAGAGATTTCTCACTAGGGAGGCGATGATGGTCATCTCTTCCTGCTCATTAATCGGTGGACGGAACTTCATGGAGAGCGGCAGGAATGCTCAAGAGAGAGGTGGGGGGAGGTGGAAAAGTGCGAGCTCAAAAGAAGAAAATGAAGCCCGGGGGAGGGGGGCTGCTACAAGAAAAGTCAGAGGCGAAGGGAGCGGGGAGTGCACGCTCAGAAGAAGAAGAAGATGGGACGGGGGGGACTGCTATTGAGATATCGAGCTCATCTAGTGAGGCGATGGACATTGATGACCTGCCTGGGGGATAGGCCCCACACTTACACCACTGGCATGGTTGGTGAGATCATGGGTGATATGCGGCCAGTGGGATGACAGGCTGTGTGACATCTCATTTAGTTGGGTTCACACTATAGAGAACCCTAGTATGTATTTGGTTGAGTACCTTTTCATATGTGTGTACTCTTATCTTTGTATATGGTGTGTTGAGTGTTGTGTGAAGAAGAAGAAGATTTTCAGCCTCTCACCTTGTGTGTTCTCTCTTAGGGTTTTGTGAGTGTGTGTGTGCTTGCAAAAACTCAAGCTCTCTTCTCCCCTGCATCTTTTCATGGTATCAGAGGCTGGTTCATGCTAAGGGCTGAGCTGCAAGCAAGAGAAGCACAGGAAGCGGTACGAGGGTAAGAGCTTCATCTACTCTTCCCTATTTGTGTTAGCGACTACACCCTTGTCGGGAGCTCTACGGGAGGCACCGACAAACAATCTCTGATTGAGGAGCTTTCTTCGCGGAAGTAAAGCTACAGGGCAATTATATTGTCCTATTGGACTGCAATTTCCGGGTCGAAAACGCGTTTCGGACGCGTTACGATCTCCATTTTTCAAAAAGCGGGCGATTTCGAGCACTGTGCGAGTAAGTCATCGATTCTTTGGAGAACTCTGTTTTAAGAACTGCAGGAAGACAGATTGGTTGTGCAGACATTGTGTGTGCTACAAGAAGGTCAACAGTTGCCACCATTGGGTGTATGTATGCACATTGAGGTCACTGGTTGTGACATTTGAGTGTAGTACAGTACCGGTGCAGAAAATACAGCAGTTTGTGCGCAAGACAAACCAGAGTGCTGTTTCTGGTAAATTTGTGTGTGGCAAGATGTCAAATGATAGCATAAACCAGATTGTTGCTGAGAAGCTTGATAAGAACAACTTCCATGCTTGGAGGTTCACGTTGACAAATTTTCTGATGGGAAAGGGTTACTGGGACTATATAGAAGGTGAGCATGAAGAGGCACCGAAGACACCGGAGATCAATCCGACTGCTACAGATGTGAAAGAGTTCAAGGATTGGAACCAAGGAGCCAGATAAATTATATATTGGCTCTCTATCAGTATACAGGACACCATGATTGGGCACATACAGGATGCCAAGTCTCCCAAGAAGACGTGGGACACCTTGGTAAAACTCTATGAAATGAATACCAAGGTGCGAAAGATACAGTTGAAGAATGAACTTCATATTGTGGAGAAAAAGAGTATGTCTGTGAATGACTATGCATTGAAAATCAAGGGTATTGTGGAATCCCTTGCATCTATTGGCGTTTCAGTAGAGATGATGATGATAAGGTGGAAGTCTGTCTACGTGGTCTCAGGCCACAATGCAAGGCATTCAAGATGTCTATTCAGACTCAGGAAAACATTCCCAATTTCATAGATTTGGTGTCTATGTTGATTATAGAAGAGAAGAGCTTGGGTGAAGATCAACAGTCTTCACAAAACAAAAACAATTCAAAGCAACAGGTCTTCTACACAAGTTCAGGAAGAGGACGAGGTAGAGGAGGCCATGGACGACGCGGCCAAGGAGGTGGCCGAACAGGTAATCAGAATTATAGCCAGCAACAACAACAACAACAGTCTCAGAATTCACAACAACAACAACAACACGCAGGTGGAAGAGGCCAATTGAGAGGCAGGGGGAGTCAAAGAGGTCATGGAAATTGGCAAAGGCAGTATAATGATACACGTGGATGCTTTTATTGTGGTAAGCCTGGACATGTGCAAGCAGATTGTTATAAGAAGCAGGCTGACATGCAATATGGAAAATTGCAGCAAAACAACTATGCATCCTCGAGCAGAAACAATGAGGATAATGAAAGGTTATTTATTATGCAGCGTGTCAGCAGCACATAAAGATGATGTATGGTACGTTGATTCAGGTGCTTCGAACCACATGACAAGTCATGGAGAGTGGTTCAAGGAGATGAAAAACCTTAAAAGACCAAGTTTTGTGGAAACAGGGGATGACACTGCTCATCCAATTGCCCATGTTGGAGATGTGCCATTGTCTATACTGCAGGATGGCAAAGTGAAGTACCTTGTAGATGTACTTCATGTTCCGAACATAACAACGAATCTGGTTTCAGTTGGCCAGATGATTGAGCGAGATTTGCAGGTTCGGTTTAACCCTGATGGTTGTTATGTTGAAGACTTTAAAGACAACAAGTGCACATTGGTTGCAAAAGGTAACAGAGTGGGCAGAATGTTTACATTGAATGTAAACATGCCTGAAGTGAGTGCTGCGATGTTTGCAAATCATTCAAAAATTGTTACAGACACAGACATTTGGCATAAAAGAATTGGACATGTGAATGTGCAAAGAATGAAATCTATGCAGAAGACTAAAGGAATTATGACAGGGCTGCCAAAGTTTAAAGTTGAAGGTATGCAGAAAATATGTGAAGTATGCCAATTTGGAAAGCAAACAAAGCATGTATTTCCACGTGACAGAAATGTGAGCAGAAATGCACTAGATGTTGTGCATTCAGATGTATGGGGTCCTACGAAGACCATGTCTATGGGAGGCTGCAGGTATTATGTGACATTTATTGATGACCACACAAGGAAAGTGTGGGTATACTTCATGAAGGAGAAGAGTGAGGTGTTCACTCATTTTCAGAATTTCAGAGTTATGGTTGAAAAGCAAACAAGGAAATATGTAAAGTGCCTATAGGTCAGATGGAGGAGGAGAGTACTTCTCCAATGAGTTCTTTGATTTTTTGAAAAAGAATGGTATTCGGAGACAGTTTACATGCACATACACTCCGCAGCAAAATGGAATTGCTGAGCAGAAAAACAGGCACATTGCTGAGATTGCGCGAGCATTGATGGGAGAGAAGAATATGCCGCATAGCTATTGGACTGAGGCTGTTTTTACAGCAGTTTACATCATGAACAAGACTCCAATTGCAACCATACATGATGTAACTCCATAGGAGAGGTTTACTGGCAGAAAACCTAATTTGTCTCATCTGAAAGTCTCTGGATGCATTGCATATGTACATGTGCCAGATGAGCTGAGAACTAAACTGGATCCAAAAGCTCAATGCAGATTTCTCGTTGTATGTGAGACACAGTGATAGAGGGGTTGTGCTTGTTGTCATCTATGTAGATGACCTGATCATTACCGGGGGGAGACCATGATCCAGAGATCTTTGATGTAAAGATCTTGCTTAGACAGAAGTTTGAGATGAAGGATCTGGGGGAGCTCAGATATTTCTTGGGCATTGAAGTGATTAGATCACCACATGGTATTAGATTACTGCAGAGACAGTATGGCTTGGACATGTTGTCCGAGTATGGTATGACAGGCTGTAAGCCTATCTCAGTGCCATTGGATCAGAATGGCAAGTTGAGTGCAAATTCATGAGAGATTTTGGAGGATACTACTATGTATAGGTGCATAGTAGGAAGCTTGATCTACATGACGATCACCAGGCCAAATTTGAGCTATGCTGTTGGGTTGGTGAGTCACTTTATGCAGGTTCCTCAGAAGCCGCGTTTGGATGCATTGAGACACATACTGAGGTATGTGAGGTCTACTTTGCATTGTGGACTATTTTATGAAACTCGGACAGAGAAATGTGTACATGGGTACACCGATGCTAATTGGTCTGGTAGTATCTCAGATAGAAGATCTACTAGTGCCTTCATGTTTTCTTTGGGGAGTGCTGCTGTGACTTGGAGTAGCAAGAAGCAGCCTACGGTTGCTCTATCCAGTACAGAGGCCGAGTACAAAGGTGCTGCTATGGCCGCATGTGAGGTAGCTTGGTTAAGAAAGCTACTTGCAGATTTGGGTCTATCACTGGATAGACAAGTTGTCATTTTCTGTGACAACATTAGCAGTATACAATTCGCCAAGAACCATGCTCGCACGAAGCATATAAAGGTCCACTACCATTTTGTCAGAGAGAAGGTTTTAGCAGGAGACGTTGACCTTGTTTATGTCAACACACACGATCAGGTCGCTCACATCTTAACCAAAGCATTGGATACAGAGAAGCTCCGCAGATTCAGGGCTTCGCTTGGTGTACATGAGATGGAGTTGAGCTCGAGGGGGAGTGTTGAGATATCGAGCTCATCTAGTGAGGCAGTGGACACTGATGACCCGCCTGGGGGATAGGCCCCACACTTACACCACTGACATGGTTGGTGAGATCATGGATGATATGCGACCACTGAGATGACAGGCTGTGTGACATCTCATTTAGTTGGGTTCACACTATAGAGAACCCTAGTATGTATTTGGTTGAGTACCTTTTCATATGTGTGTACTCTTATCTTTGTATATAGTGTGTTGAGTGTTGTGTGAAGAAGAAGAAGATTTTCAGCCTCTCACCTTGTGTGTTCTCTCTTAGGGTTTTGTGAGTGTGTGTACTTGCAAGAGCTCCAGCTCTCTTCTCCCCTGCATCTTTTCAACTGCTACAAGAAGAGTCGGAGGCAAAGGGTTGAGGGTGAGGAGGGGGGGAGGAATGAGGCGAAGGGGAGTGGGGAAATTGGGAAGAGGGAGATAAAAGCAGTTGGGAGTGATCCAACGGAGAGAGGGTGCAAGCAGGGGCTCGCGGGGGACTCAGTGGGACCAGCTAGCCTCACTGAGTCTGAGAACCTAAGGAGGAATCTCGACAAGGTAATGACCTCAAGACCAATGGGACCGGAGGTGGGAGCCTCGAAGTGACTGGGGAGGGGGGGGCATCGCTGATGGGTGGATGCTACAATAAATACTTGACACTATTCTCTGACAGAACTGAATCCTCTTGTACTCTGCCAAATTGGCATGCACAGTGACACCGTTGAACTCTAGAAGTCGATTGGCGACCCTCGCCAAGACCAACGGTCTGTCACTCTCCACCAACACAAGCATTGTCAAACGCGTCCTGGTGCTCTGCTATCTGAGGGCCTGCATCTCGCCTGGCTCCCTGACAATGATCTGAGCTGGGACTAGGAGGGAGCACCAAAAGCATTCTCCTAGACTGGCGCCAAGGACAAGCTCTAGCGAGATGTCCCATCTATCTGCATATGAAGCATTGGCCTAGGAGGCCCAAGTACTCCTCGTAGGCAAGGAAGGGATATGACGTGAGATACTGTCTGCAGTGAGGCAACACAGATGTGGAGAGATGGCATCCCAATTGCCCGTACAAGGACCGAAGCGGCTGTAGGGGATTCCATCACTCTCCCAATGGCTCCATCAATCACCAAGAGAAGAGGAAGGTATTCCTTACTAAGACTAGGGAAGTAGACTATCACGAGAAAGCTTGAAACGCCAACCAACCAACTAGATCCAATGCGGGGTCGAAGCCATGTTGCCACCTTGCAAAGAAGGCCTAGGTTGTACACAGTGCAATAGGGCTCAACTGCATGACTCTATCTGACGTCGTAGCGAGTCAAACTCAACCTGGTAGTAGTTGCTAGCCTATAAAAGAGCCTCGAGTTGTCTATGCGCCGGGTGGGCAACTTAGGAATTTTTTAAAGGCGACCAACACCAGAGTGGAGGCCACCAGGAATGCAATTGTCGAAGGAAGGAATTGGAAGTACACTTCTGAGAAGGATAGTCAAAGGATGGAGGTCTCGATCAGGGATATCGGAGCGAGTGCCATGGAGCTGCCATATGAGAACGGAGGCAACGAGTCGAGAGTGGAGAGCAGAGCCGAAAGGACGATGGGGGGAAAGGACTGGAGAGGCCACAAGGGAGACCGTAGGGGTGAAGAGGGAAAGGGAGGGGCAAACACGAGAGAGAGGGGGGGAGCAGGCGGAGAGAGGGGACGCAGGCAAAAAGATGGGCACGGGGCGAGACAGCGAGAGGAGGGACAAGTGGTGACACTGTGAAGGGAGGACACACGACTCCTGGTTAGTGAGAGAAACCTAACTACCATTGGCGCCGCTTCTTGTTTTTCCAAAAACATCAGTATTTGATGCCATGCCTATTTTCCTAGCAATTTCAGCTTGGTAATTTTACTAGCTATTACTACGTGAAGAAAACCCTCAAGCTAGATTGAACTAGAGACTTCCCTTACGGTTGTAAAGATACAATTTTGCGTTCACCTTAGTTAAGCATTTAGTTTCAATGAAAAGGATCATGATATAACAATCTATGCAGACAACTTTGTAAAGTCTGTTGGTATAGATTGAACAACGTGCAAGTATTTGGTTCATAGACTCATCTGCTTACTGATTGCTTGCTTTATTACAATGAGGCAACATATTGCCATGACTTTGACTCGTATATGAAGAATGTTATAAGTAATTGGCTGCATTTCTCTTCACTTGAAAGTTGATAGCAATGCTCAAATCCAAATTCTCCTTACCTAATGTTTAATAATATCATGATGGAGTTTACTTTCAATTTTTAACATAGTCATCTAAATGTGTGACCTCTCAAATACTTGCGCCTTCACCAACCTAACCATAGGTCCTAAAGTTCTAGTCCACTCGGAGTATGGAATAGTTGACTATGAGGCCTCCACACCATAGGTCTTAAAGTTCTAGTCCACTCCAAGCATGGAATAGTTGACTATGAGGCCTCCACACATTTTCCCATGGATGACTATCATGTAAGTCTTTTACCAAGCCCTGTAGCCACCAAAGGATCTGCAGTCCACTATCATGCTCTAGGGCTTGAATAGATCCAGATCCACCAACTGACTCCTAAGAGCCTCAAGTAGGATGCAAAAAAATTATTCCACACCTCCATGACAACCTATCCGTATTTTCTCTGAGCATTGAGCTCTGCACTTTTCCCTTGCTTGGCTTCAATATTTGATAGCATCTTCATTTCCTCTTTAGAAGCTCAATGCAAGTATCTTCAAGACTCCATGTGTCATTTGGAACAAAATTGCATCAATTCCACATCATCATTTGTCTCATTTGACTTCCTGTTTTGTCGCTCAATCTTTTCAAGCTTTAAACCCTGGGATAAAATAATGTTTGATATTGACTTTACTTTCATGACCAAAACACGCTTACAAATGCAATTTTTGAAGGTCACCAACCTCGCTGCATGTATAGTTGCTCATCAAACTCAAAAACGCTTGTCGGTTTTGAGGTGTTCTGTGTGTTGGATCAGCCATAATGACCCTTCCAGAGCCACTATAAGCAAGAGAACTCCTTTAGAATGCAATAGCATTGTTTAGTCATAACAAACAAAACTCCAATTGAAACTGTGAGCTTAAAAGTTCGAGAAATATCCCACGCATACCTGTGATGCACCAAATTAGGCAGTAGCTCTGCAAGATATGGCACAGATTGCTTCTCATACAGTACATCACAAGCCATTACCTGCAAAGAAATCCATTATATAAGCTTTTTATGCACAGAATAAGCTGGCATAAGCATGCGTCCACACACGTGCACACCCGTACCCACACATATGCTTGGTCTTTGGCAAACCAATGGTTGATAGGAACCGATCTCTTACAGCCTCATAAACACAACTCTTGTACCACTGCACATCCACAATCCACAATTTGGGCACACCCCCCCACGCACATCAGTGCATGCACACGTGCAGGCGCACACACGGACAAACACACACTTCAAACGTGTATTCGCAGAAACCCCTTACTTTCCATCTGGCTTACTTGGGGATTCCTGTAAGTTTCACACATTTTTGAAACGTTTCGTGCTAAACACGTTTCACATGCATTTTTTCATTTCTCTAATTTGCTCATGACTATCCCCTTCCATTGCATGAGGAAACACTTCATGATCTTATCACGAGAAGTTTTACTACTCACAAGAAACGAAAAATTTATATGCTTTCATTTAGCATGCCTCTGAAATTCCACAACTAGTGTCTGCATAGATCACAACATGACAGCAACTGTTTTTAAACATAAAGATAATGTATTCAGAATTAAACATGCATGTGCCAACCTCTCATGTCACACGAGCATTTCAAATCTAAAGAATTAGATTACATGAGAGTCGAATCATTTAACAACCAGGTGTACCAGAAGCTTTTTTTTTTTTGGAATCAATCACATACCGTATCGAACTTGTGAGCATGCACTCTCTTCTCAGACCAATCAAAAACTTCTGCTCTGGCCATTAGAACCGCACCTTTTTGACTGCCTTGAAGTTGGAATATTTCTGGAGAAAGTGCCAAACCATAAGATAAATATTCCATGTATTCCGTTGTTTTATCAGAGCAGATGTGCTGCATTAAGAAGGGAAGATTTGTAGTTGCATGGGAAATGTTGGCATGCACTGTGAGAAGAGAGCAAAGTAGAGCCAGAGGCTCCTGATCATAGAACACCACCTGAAATTCAACAAATGATGACATTGAACAACAATACTAATCCAATTTGAACTTACAACTTACAAAATGAGAAAGCAAGCCATTTAAATCTTGACAATCCATACTACCCTATAACTGATTGATACCAGTTTTATAAACCATAGTTCAATGCTCACAATGCACATGCCTGCATGTGTGTGTGTGTGAGCACACGCATGCAGGTGAGCTTTTTCTTTTGTTTTTGTGGTGGTGGTGGTGGTGGTGGTGGTGGTGGTGGGCCGGGAGGAGGGGGGAGGGAGGGGGCGATAGTTGAACGGAATTGGGAACGGCAACGGGAGTGTAGTACGGAACAGGAACGGAAATGGAGTGGCAGGATGTTAAAATACATATACAATCATAAGAACATAAGAACGGAACTGGAACTGCATGGAATGGGAAAGGGCATTTCTGCATTCCATAGGGCTGGAACTGCCGTTTCCTGTGACTTTTGTTGAGGTGTTTGACCGCAGAAACCCATTTGACCTTTACTGCTAATGTTCTTCACAAACTTTGTCCCTCTGCGTCTGCCTTATACAAGGAAGCATTTAGGGCCCACACTTTTCCTCTACGAGACTTCAGCAGCCTTCAAAAAAGATGTAGCTCTTGGTATTCATCCTTGATTTCTTATGTGTTATGAAATCCATGTAGGCAAAGATAAAACATTTTCTCAATGTGTTCATAAATGATAATGTCCATCCCTTTCGAAAGATAACGCAACAAATATGCATAAGGGGGTTTTAGTCTTATCCATGACCAGTGTCTTGCCCTTGTATAACTGATTAATGAGCATGATCAATGATTTACATGATGCATGCAAGCTCATAAATCCCATTGTTCCAAAAAATGCTAATGCAAGTTTATACTTTGTTTTGGATTAACAAATTGACGAGTCAAATCAAGGGGCAAATCTAATTTTATGCTTTACAGAGGTTTAGCAACATCCAAATATGTAGATCTAATCATAAAATGTCCAAAACCTCATATCATTAGCCTTCAAAAAAGATGTAGCTCTTGGTATTCATCCTTGATTTCATTGAGTTATGAAATCCATGTAGGCAAAGATAAAACATTTTCTCAATGTGTTCATAAATGATAATGTCCATCCCTTTCAAAAGATAACGCAACAAATATGCATAAGGGGGTCTTAGTCTTATCCATGACTAGTGTCTTGCCCTTGTATAACTAATTAATGAGCATGATCAATGATTTACATGATGCATGCAAGCTCATAAATCCCATTGTTCCAAGCAATGCTAATGCAGATTTATACCTTGTTTTGGATTTAAACAATTTGACCACCCAAATCAAGGGGCAAATCTGATTTGATGCTTTACAAAGGTTTAGCAACATCCAAATACGTAGATCCAATCATAAAATGCCCAGAAAACCTCATATCATTAGCACTAATCAAGGAAAGCAAATTTCTATTACATGTGCAAAAAATACCCTGATTTATAGAACACTGTCGGTGTAACGGGAGGCGGAAGTGTGAATTGGAATCGTATAAATGTGAACAAGATTCTGAGCACTTAACAATTAAGCATTACAACCACAAAGCTGAAAATGACAGTACACCACATAAAGGGGCCGATGATAGGCTGACCCCCCCCCTTTAGGTTATATTACCAAAAGAGTCTGCAAAGTACAAGATTAAGGGTGCCTGGGGATTCACCACCAGCCTGCACCTGATTCTACCAAATACATCATGTATGAATACATCTCAAACAAGAGAATCTGTAGGTACATCCGCCCTACACACAGGTACATCCGCCCTGCACAAGCCTCTTCACAGGTACATCCGCCCTGCACAAGAGTATCACAATCCTCACAGGTACTCCGCCCTGCACAGGATGTAAATGGATCTTTAGGCCCTGTTTCCACGCGAGAAACTGATCCAGAAACCTGTGTTCTCCGCGAGCAAGTGTTCCCAATGCTTGCCCTAAACACCTGTTACACCAGGAATCCTTGAGACACATCCATGCTCACATATTCCATTGCTGTCCAGCCTGTTTTATGCAATAACCAGTCCAAAACAGCAACTTTCCATCGCGAGAAATCCACCTGTTAAGGGTCCTACAGCCCTGTGGAGGTCCCTAGAGCTGTCCTGTATTGTCCAAGTTGACTTTGGACACCTGTAACCAGCCCAAAACTCGCAATAACCAGAAAATACAGGTCTGAAATTTACCAACCAGCCCTTTAGAAGAGTGTGGGGATCATTATCCAAGCTTGTGTGAGTCCGGGAAGCAAGCAACCAGCCCTGTAGCAACTCCCAAAGCTTCAATCAGCTCTCCAATGTGTTGAATATGAATAAAACAGCCCAAATGGCCTCTTGAAGGAGGCGCCTTTCTCCAGTGCCACCTAAGGGGCTTGGTGGGTGCACAAACAGGCTGACAAGTGTCCCCATAAGGTGTCCAGGTAGGTGTCCAGCCCATAGTGCTCCATTTGTCCTGTTTGTATAAGTTTAGGTCCAACCAAATGGGAAATGGCCATAAGTTGTCCGGGCTTCATTAATTTTGGTCCAACCAAATGCGAACGCATTATAAGTTGTCCGGCCACTTATTAATGAGTGTGGACCTGCAAACCAATAAACCTTAGTAGTAAATGAAATAAGCTGTAAATTGAGTGTGGACGCACTTACCACCTGCAAAACCCTTAAGCCCACAGTTTTAGGCCCAAGCAGGAGTGCACACACGTGTCCACAAGGTGCCCGGGCGTCCCCGGTCCCTCGGACTTCACAAGCCAAAATAACAAGCATTGTCCAGGCAGCAAGACAATGTCACACAAAGTAAAATAAAGTTATGACATGCATCATTTATGCATTGTGCACATGTAAACTTGGAGAACCACCTATCATCATTCTTGTACTTGAAAATATTCCGCCTGCCATCATAACACACCATGTGTGCATGGCCGGAATCCACACGGGCACCGCCCGAAAGTCCACAAATATCCTGCCATGTCCTTGGACTCATATGCATCCACTCATATGATCCATACACATGCCCAGGTATAATACATACATGCATCCGCATGTTTCTAGGCCTGACACGCATCCGCATGTCCCTAGAATATAGGGATTTGTGACATCCCCCCGGCTTCTAATCAGTTGACCGCAACTGAAAAGCCTCCAGATAGGCCTTCAAAAGATCTGGGTAATCCTCGAAGTAGGCCTCATCCATCCATTTCGCATCCAAAGCTGAATAATTCTTGAACTTCACAAGGTACCTACGAACAAGTTTGCCTCCCGCAAGCTTTCGTTCCTTGTGAAAAACAATCTGTTCAGGTTGAAGAATCTCTTCCAGCTCATCCACCTCGGGTGGGTCTTCCAAAACCGGCTCAAACGGTGTCGGTCCCACATAAGGCCTCAATAGGCTCACATGAAAAGCATTATGCATGTTCCAATGATCTGGGAGTACAAGCCGAAATGCAACATCATTGATCTTCTCCAAGATCTGAAAAGGTCCATAGTACCTATTGGAAAGTTTAGGATACTTTCCCTCTTTTCCTGGCCTCTTCCGAAGGCGTGCCTTTTCAAATTTCAGCAAGACCCAATCACCTTGTTTGAATTGTACATCCCTTCTATGCTTATCAGCTGCCTTTTTATTCTTGGTTTGAGACCTCTCTATGGCTGTCCGTACCTGTGCAAATGCAGTATCCAAGTCTCTGACATACTCATCTGCTGCAAAAATCTCATCCTTTGTACGAAGGATGGGTGGTAGTACCACCTTGCCATAGATAATCTCAAAGGGCGCCTTGCCCGTAGAAGTATGTACCGTATTGTTGTAGGCAAACTCCACAAGTGGCAAATACTTCTCCCAATCCGATTTGCGGTCGGATACATAAGATTTCAGCAAGTCGAGGACGGCTGAATTTGCTATTTCACTTTGCCCATCTGTCTGTGGATGGTAAGCTGATGAGAAGTTCAGCTTTGTACCCATATTGTCAAACAATGCGCGCCAAAATAAGCTTGTGGTTCTAGGATCTCTATCCCCCACAATAGATTTAGGCATGCCATGGTGTTTGAATATCTGTGCCAAAAACATCCTAGCCATATGATCTGGCTTTATTGTCTTGCGCACGGGAATGAAATGTGCCTGCTTGCTAAACCTGTCAATAATGGTCCAAATAGCATCATTTCCCTGTGGCGTCCTTGGCAAATCCATAATGAAATCCATAGCAATGCTTTCCCATGGTTCATTTGGTATAGGCAAAGGCTGAAGCAATCCAGGTGCTTTATGTCTGTCAAATTTGACCTTTTGACATACCATACATTCACGTACATATGCTTCAATATCCTTGCGAATATGTGGCCAAAAGAAATACCTCTCCAAAGCTTGTGCTGTGGCCAAAATGCCTCTATGACCTGCATATGGAGGAGCATGGCACTCATCCATAACCTTATGGCGAAGGTTCTTTACCACACACATACGATTTTGCATCATGAGATATCCATCTCTTATGACATAAGATGGGACAGCAATACCCTCTTGCAAATCAGCCCATACATGTGCAAAATCCTCATCCAGATGATAAGTATTACGCATATCCGATAAGTCCTCATGGTATGCAACTGTAATAGCATTAACCTGTGGTCGTCTAGATAAGGCATCCGCCACCACATTCTTTTTCCCTGGAGTGTGTAAAATCTGAAAATGAAACATTGAGAGGAAATTTGCCCATCTCATATGCTTCTCTGAGAGCTTACTTTGAGTCAAAAAGTATCTCAAACTTTGATGATCAGTTTTGACCATAAAATCAGCCCCTAAAAGATAGTGTTTCCAAATAGTAAGGGCATGAATTACAGCCAACAACTCCTTCTCATAAACCTGTAAGTGAAGCTCTGCATGTTGCAAGCGTCTGCTCTCATAGGCAATGGCATGTCCTTCTTGGTTCAAAACAGCCCCTATGCAGTCCCCACTTGCATCACATTCCACCACAAAAGGTTTGTGCAAATCCGGAATAATGAGTACCGGTCCCGAGATGATTGCACTCTTCAACTTTTGAAAGGCATCTCTCTCTTCTTGTGTCCATTTAAAGATTGCTTTCTTCTTCGTTAAGTCATGTAACGGAGCGGCAATAAAAGCAAAATGCTTGACGAACCTCCTGTAGTAAGCACATAAACCAAGGAAGCTCCTCACTTCATGGACTGATTTCAGCTCTGGCCATTCTTGCATGGTTTGTATCTTTGCGGGATCCATGCGCACACCATCCTTTGATACAATGTGACCAAGATAGTGAATTTCTGGGAGGAAGAATTCACTCTTTTTTGCATTTATGTAGAGCTGATTTTCCTTAAGCTCTTTAAACACAATAGCCAGGTGCTCACGATGTTGGGCTTCATTCTTTGAGAATACAATAATATCATCAAAGAATATACCTGTGAACTTTCTATGTTTTCTGAACACCCTGTCCATCATCCTGTTGAAGGTAGCGGGTGCATTTGTAAGGCCAAAAGGCACCACCAAAAACTCATAAAGACCAAAGGCTGTCCTGAATGCAGTCTTGTGTACATCTTGAGATGCCACTCTCACTTGATGATACCCACTCTTGAGGTCTATTCGGCTGAAACATGCCGAACCTTCAAGATTGTCCAAGATGTCATCAATGCGCGGAATCGGAAACCGATTCTTGATGGTTATCTTATTGAGGGCACAGTAATCAACACACATCCTGTAAGTACCATCCTTCTTTTGAACAAGAAGTACCGGCGAGCAATATGGCGAGGAACTAGGCCGAATCAAACCCTTTTCCAAAAGTTCATTCACCTGTGCCATAATCTCTTCTTGTTGACTAGCACTCACCCTGTATGGTGGCCTATTAGGTGGAGAGCTACCGGGAATTAGATCTATGCAATGATCTTCCGGCCTCTCAGGTGGCAACCTTGCTGGCAAAGCATTTGCAAAACAATCTTTGAACTCATTCAAAAAGTTAAGCTTGTCTTGATCTAATGCAGTAACATCAACAGTAGAATGTTCAATGGTATCACGTACAAAAACCAAGTAAGAACAAGCTGATTTCTTTATTGCCTTATTAATTTGTACATGGCTTACAAGAGGTATGGTACTTCCAGTAGTACCAGCATCTATAGAGTGCTCACGGCCTCTATGTACAAAGCTGATTTTCTTCTCTTTGTAAGCCTTAATAGGCTCTAAACGGTGATGCCAAGGCATCCCCAACAAAACATCACAACCTGTAAGAGGAGCCACTAAAAAGCTCTCATAGTCGAGGTAGTCCTGTATTTGTACACGGAGCTTACCAATGACCGGAGTTACATCAACCTGTTTGCCCTCAAAGGCGGCATCTGCATTCATTTGCATTCCCATGTCTTCCACATTGAGACCTATGGCGGCAGCCATCTGTACGGATATAAAGTTATCTGTGGAAGCATCATCAAAAAGAAACAAAGCGGGCTGATCCTTCAATTTGCCCCAAGCCTTGCATATGACTCTACTCTTGGGCTCATGCCCTGTATTACCCTGCACATCGGGTACAACATTCACAAGAGGCTTTTGCACATTAGGCTCAGCATTCTTAGGATTCTGTGGGCATTTAGGATATATATGATCTTTACTGCCACACTTAAAGCATTTTCCAGCCTTCCTGTACTCTTCCAATTGCTGTTTTGAGAGCCCAAAATTGTGGCGTTTACCCCCCGGCTTCTTTTCGGAGTCATCCTTTGCATCTCGGCCATCTTTGGGAGCATTCTTAGGTGGCTGTCCACCCTTTTTCTGGTCATAACCAGCCCTGAATTTGCTCTTGTTTTGACCTGCAAATGGCTTATTTGTGGGTGCTTTTATGTGCAAGTTCTCCGCAATCATGGCTGAGTGTATAAGCTCTTGTATGGTCTTATTTGGGTACACTCCCAAGCTTTGTTGGATGATGTGATGGAGCCCCGATTCAAACTTTCTCTTCTTCTCGTCCTCTCCAATCTTCATGAAGGGAGTAACCTTGAGAAGGACTTTCCAAAACTTTGCTATGTATGAAGCAACGGACTCTCCCTCATCTTGGGACAGCCAATCCCACTCCTTGCGTACATCCTTTGCAAAGTTTGGTGGTAAGAATTGATCATAAAACTGAATTTTGAAAGAAGACCAAGTTGGGGCAGCACTTCCATCAAGTATTTTTGCAAGCCACCAATCACTTGCCGTATCCTTGAGATGCATTCCCACATGCCTGAGCATAGACTTTTCCGAAAAGTCTTCATTGCAAAAAGCTATCTCAAACTGTCTAATGAAAGCAAGTGCTTTGGTAGAGTCCATCCGTCCCTGAAAGTTTTCAAACTTTACATCCTTGTCACCGGACTTGAACTCTCGAGGCTTCTTCCTTCTATATGCATCCCTATGTACATCCTGTTCATCTGCATGATGATGATGCCGCGATGAAGATTCACGATCCCTCTTCGTTCTCTCTTGAGTCACACTCTCCAAATGAGTGGAAAGCTCAACACGAGAACGGACATGTCTTCTTGGAGCAAAGCGGGAATGAGTAGAGGATCCCTCATCCTTACTCTTCTCTTGACCTGCATCAAGCCTAGCACCAGGGACTCTTGTCCTTTCAGCATTTGGCACTTGCTGTGCTCTTTCTGCTTGTTGTGCATCATGTGCATCACCATGGGCAGCCATGAGGGGTGGCTTCTTGAAAGCCAAACTACCATCTGCTTCAGTATATACATCACCCTTAACCATTAGGTATGCAAGTGCAAGCTCTCGGGGTTTCTCAACATCCATTTCCTTTGCAATTGCTTCAAAAGTGACTTCATGGACCGAAGCCTTTGCCTTCGCAGCCAACACCCTTTGTACATCCGGGTCATTTTTCAATGACCTAAGCTCTTCGGTTTCAGCCCTATAGCGTCGCACTTGACGCCTCAAAGATTCCAAATCAGAATGCATAGTGTCATGAGTACCTGCATCTCCATAGACATCATTGCCTGCAGCATCTCTTGCATCCTTTGTACCATGAAATTCACGGTCCTGTGTGTTCTCCACACTGTCAGAAATGTGGCTGTCCATGACACTCAAATCAGGTCACCACTTATGATTCCAAGCCTCAGACCGTTTTCCAATGAGGAGAAAAACTGAGCTCTGATACCAATGTAACGGGAGGCGGAAGTGTGAATTGGAATCGTATAAATGTGAACAAGATTCTGAGCACTTAACAATTAAGCATTACAACCACAAAGCTGAAAATGACAGTACACCACATAAAGGGGCCGATGATAGGCTGACCCCCCCCCCTTTAGGTTATATTACCAAAAGAGTCTGCAAAGTACAAGATTAAGGGTGCCTGGGGATTCACCACCAGCCTGCACCTGATTCTACCAAATACATCATGTATGAATACATCTCAAACAAGAGAATCTGTAGGTACATCCGCCCTACACACAAGTACATCCGCCCTGCACAAGCCTCTTCACAGGTACATCCGCCCTGCACAAGAGTATCACAATCCTCACAGGTACTCCGCCCTGCACAGGATGTAAATGGATCTTTAGGCCCTGTTTCCACGCGAGAAACTGATCCAGAAACCTGTGTTCTCCGCGAGCAAGTGTTCCCAATGCTTGCCCTAAACACCTGTTACACCAGGAATCCTTGAGACACATCCATGCTCACATATTCCATTGCTGTCCAGCCTGTTTTATGCAATAACCAGTCCAAAACAGCAACTTTCCATCGCGAGAAATCCACCTGTTAAGGGTCCTACAGCCCTGTGGAGGTCCCTAGAGCTGTCCTGTATTGTCCAAGTTGACTTTGGACACCTGTAACCAGCCCAAAACTCGCAATAACCAGAAAATACAGGTCTGAAATTTACCAACCAGCCCTTTAGAAGAGTGTGGGGATCATTATCCAAGCTTGTGTGAGTCCGGGAAGCAAGCAACCAGCCCTGTAGCAACTCCCAAAGCTTCAATCAGCTCTCCAATGTGTTGAATATGAATAAAACAGCCCAAATGGCCTCTTGAAGGAGGCGCCTTTCTCCAGTGCCACCTAAGGGGCTTGGTGGGTGCACAAACAGGCTGACAAGTGTCCCCATAAGGTGTCCAGGTAGGTGTCCAGCCCATAGTGCTCCATTTGTCCTGTTTGTATAAGTTTAGGTCCAACCAAATGGGAAATGGCCATAAGCTGTCCGGGCTTCATTAATTTTGGTCCAACCAAATGCGAACGCATTATAAGTTGTCCGGCCACTTATTAATGAGTGTGGACCTGCAAACCAATAAACCTTAGTAGTAAATGAAATAAGCTGTAAATTGAGTGTGGACGCACTTACCACCTGCAAAACCCTTAAGCGCACTTACCACCTGCAAAACCCTTAAGCCCACAGTTTTAGGCCCAAGCAGGTGTGCACACACGTGTCCACAAGGTGCCCGGGCGTCCCCGGTCCCTCGGACTTCACAAGCCAAAATAACAAGCATTGTCCAAGCAGCAAGACAATGTCACACAAAGTAAAATAAAGTTATGACATGCATCATTTATGCATTGTGCACATGTAAACTTGGAGAACCACCTATCATCATTCTTGTACTTGAAAATATTCCGCCTGCCATCATAACACACCATGTGTGCATGGCCGGAATCCACACGGGCACCGCCCGAAAGTCCACAAATATCCTGCCATGTCCTTGGACTCATATGATCCATACACATGCCCAGGTATAATACATACATGCATCCGCATGTTTCTAGGCCTGACACGCATCCGCATGTCCCTAGAATATAGGGATTTGTGACAGTCGGAGGAGCAAATCAAGGAGCTTTTTCAAGATGAAGCCTTGGCAACCAATAGCAAGTCCTTAATGGTATGATTGAACCCCGAATGGTCCAAAATTACCTCAATAATTAGTAGTAATCATTTGAGTAGCATAGGTAATTAGCAGTTTGTAGTGCAAAAGACAACATAATGACAACATAATGATGAGAAAGAGAATGTGAGTATTGTACACTTCCATTAGATATGAGCCTCTTATATAGGCAGGAGTGACAAGTGATTAGGGCATGACTAACCCTTAAGCAAAACCCTAAGAAACCCTTATAGAGAGCACCGATTCATAGTCGCCAGGTGTTTCATGAAATGTTTCATTCATTTCCCATAAGTTTCAAACACGTTTCATACAAAAAGGAGGGGTACAGGTCCCAAAATTTATATACAAATTTATAATATGTTAAAAATGTGTTGCCTTCCCTGCAAAACAATATTAAACATGCATCATTTACACATTAAAACATGTTTACAAGCTAAAACTAAAGAATCTAGGTGACCCAGTTACAGTGGACACCCAACTGAGTCACTAACCAATTCACATAAATAAAACTGGCAACATCAAAAATCAAGATCTGGATTTCATCATCAATAATGGCAACTACTCAATAATGACACTCAAAGTGATCACAAAAAGTTTGAATCTTGAGCTGATACAAAAAAAGTAAACTGAAGTCTGAAATACACAAAGTAAAGGATGTTGAAGCTTGATAGATGCAATCATGCATGACAAACAATAAACTAGAGAAGCTTAATAGCCCCAAAGACTAGAATCCTCAATCTGGAGTCTCGGCACTTAATCCTCAGCATCCTCGATGTTCTCACCAGGAGTGTCCTCAGTAGACTCAACGTCACTCTCAGAAGAGGACGATGCTACCTCAGTTGCCGCACTCTTCTCAACTGCTTCAGTGGTACTAGCACCTCCTGATAATGTTGCTGTAGATGCTCGTGTGCCATGAGCAAGTGCCATCAACTCCTCATACAACATGGCATATATGTCGCGCTCCTCATGAGGAATCTCTGGGACATCTTTTATCTTCTCAATGTCGATTTTATCGACATTGACCTGGCGAGGCTCTATCGGATTGCCCGACTGCTCAATTAGGCAGAGATTACAATGGCAATACACCAACCGCTCCAACTAAGCAGTAGACAACATGTTCCTCTTCTTTGTGTAGAAGAGGGCCCATGTGCTCCAATTCCTCTCAATAGGATCCAAACTGCAATCTTGTGAGAGGACTCGAATGGCGAGGCGTTTCTTCCCTTAAAATACAAAAACTTTGAAAGTACAATGTACTAAGTATAATCATCATTGATCAATGTATTATGTAAATAACAAACTTGTCTTTCAGAGTTGTACTCACCAAGTGAGGCCTACTGATCCCACCATGAGACTGGACAAAGGTGTCTCTCGCATGCATGCAGTCTGTCTACCAAATGCATGGTTGGCATTCTGATACACTAGCCGCTCATCCTCCAAGCGTCTCATGAGCTCCACGTCTCCTATCCATTTCTGAATGTAATTTTGCCATCCATCTTCCCAACTCTTCATTAATATACTGCGCCTCACTACGCCAGAGAGGGTGCAATATGTAGGCAACCGCGTGGATTGGTCTATGGAACCAACCCCACCGGTCGTTCCAAACCTGTTGAATGTCCTCTACGCTGAAAATTAGCCACGAATGATCAAAGCTATTAGCTCGCTCCTACAGGCTACGATACGAGTTACAACAAGAAGGCAACTAGTTGGAAGTTTAGTGCCTCTCATCTATTAAAAGAGTGCATCGGTTAAGAGCCTCTCCAATCCGGTCCATGAACTCGTACAAGAGTCCAAGAGTGCTGCCCTCCATGTCAGTGATGTGAAGAACACTATAGATTGATTGAAAAGCACTCAATAAAGCCTCTACCTCCTTCCACCAATCTTCTTGCATCACTCTGCGTGCAAAAGCAACTGCCTTCGGGTGCTCATGGTCCTCCCATCTCATCCACTCTCGACTGACCACTGTGTGCATGAGTCCCTGTCGGATTCTCAATACCCTCTCAACCACAATGAACATATATTCAGAAGCTCAAGGTGTAAGCCCAACGGAGCGTGCAGTGATGACAGATGCAACCACGTGTACGAGAGATAAAGATAGAGAGAGAAAAGGGCGAGAGAAAGATGGGAATAGGGGATTCACACGGTACACCATGCTGAGCGGGGAACAGGCCTTGCCCCCTTTTAAGGAATTTATTTCAAGAACAATCCACGGGCTTTTCCAACCAGGACCAATACAACAAATGAATACAATATCAAACAAAGGTGTCGATGTCAAGATCACGCCGATGTCGATGTCGAGGCACAAGATAACTGATGCCAAGCTCACCACGAGGATGACCCACAAGAAGCTTGCACTCGGCTAGTGCCAAAATCCAATGAGTCCAACTGATGTTCCCAAGTATCCACAAAAGCTCTTTGTTCTCAATCAAACCGGACAAGGTCGATCTTTGAAGTGTACACAACTAGGTAGTATCTCCACAAGGTAACTTCCCTCCTTGGGAGTCTTCGGAGGTTGGCGAGGTTCAAAAGGAACACACTTGTGGAGAAGGTTGCTACAGTCAGAGTTGGCACAAGGCGGCTGTGCTCTTATCAAAAGTGGAAGTATTGCTTACAAGAGAGCACTGCACAAGCGGTGCTCTCAAAGTTGAGGCGAGGGTTGCAGGCTGTGCACAGGGCAGAATGCAGACAGTGACGGCGTCTGAATCGCCAGCAGAGATAGCTGTAGAAGATAGGGGGGTCTGGCGCAGCCAGGTGGCTGTTTGCTGACTGGATAGCGGGCGAAGTACAGGGCTTGTACAAGTGCAGTTAGCACAGCCAGCCAAAAGGGTAAGGAGGCAGCGCTGCTGCAGATGGCGGTGGTGCTGCTGAGCAGAGGAGGTGCTACTGCAGGCGGCGGCACTGCTGAACAGAGGAGGTGCTGCTGCAGGTGGCGGCGGCACTGCTGAACAGGGGCGATGAAATTGCTGCAGTCCACGGAGCAACAGGGTACAGCCAGCGCACAGAAGGCGAAGCAAAGGTGGCAGTCGGCACTGCAAAGGTGGCGCAACCACACAGTAAGAGGTTCAGGCGGCGCACAGTCGGTGGAGCAGTGGCGGAAGTGGCACTGCAAGGGCGGTTGCTGCCGGCGAAGGTGGAGAAGATGGATGTGTGGAGGAAGAAGTCGATAACGGTTCTTTCACAAATCCTCCTTCAAGATTCTCCACAAGACTTCTATGGCTCATCAAAGGGACGCATGCTTCTTATATACTTGAAGGGGTACCTGCTTTTATCACTTAGCTTTTGCTTTATCCCCTAGCTTTTGTATTATTCCCATGCTTTTTCTTTGCCTCCTTACTTCTGCTTTAATAATACTCAAAGTTCTTGATTTATGCTTTTACAACTTCAGGGCCTTGCTTTTTGGCCCTGGAGCTGTTTTTTAAAAAAGCCGCTTATAGCTTTTTGACTCAGTTCGACGAGTGCTTTTTCCAATTCCAGCTTTAGGAACCCTGTTTCCATGTGTCCATCATCCTGTCCATGTGTCCGGACATGAGTTCTATCATGTGAAAAGAGCATGGAGGACCAAATAGTTATATTCCCTCCCTCTTACAACATAGTTGTCCTCAATTGTGGCATGCATATGATCGTGGTACTATCCCCATCTGGTGCTCTTGTGCATCTGGTCTTTCCTCGTATATCTGGTGCTCTTGTGCATCTGGTCTTTCCTCATATATGTGGTGCCTTCTGGTCCTCTAGCAACATCTTTATGCCTTTCTGTGACCGATGTTCTTGTTCTGGATGGTACATGTTCTTCATATCTTGTAGCAAGGGTTAGATAATAAATGCATACTCACCTTTTGCAAAAACTAGACACAAGCTAGTCAACAAAACCTAATTTCCAACAAGCTACACAGTAAACTTCCCAACATAAGAAACTTGCTTCTCTCAACACTCTCTTCTTCAAAGAAAACCAAGCTTTCACACAATCCAGCTTTTGCTCCTTCTCGCCTCTTCACACAATTGCTCTCTCCATACACCCCTCTACTATTCTACCCAACCTAGTCGGCTATTCTCCATGCTCAGATGACCATTCAACAACTCCCCTACCTCCTAAGGTTCCTAACCATACCCGATTCGTTTTTTCTTATCTTGGGGTTGGGGTGGACACCTCCATTGAGCATACCCCTTTGGGCCACAAAAAATCCTATCAACGTCATTGCTGCATTGGTGAGTCCAAAAGGCATCACCACAAATTCATAGTGGCTACGCTCATGAGAAAAGTAGAAAAATGTGTTATTTTTAAAGATGTCACTTTTTCTTTAGTGGAAATAGTTTTTATGTTATATTATTTTAAAGGGAAGAGAGAGGTAACAATATGTTCATCATACCAAGATGCATTATATACAATGTAGCTTTAAAAGACCTATTTACAAGCATCTAAATAAGATATGCAGTGAGAAGGTTCCAAAATCTATAGAGAATACTACTCTTCCCTCAAGGAAAGCAGATGATAATATCCAACAACCATGTGTTGTTCATCTGAAAAACCAACATCAGTGATCTTCATCTAGTTGAGAGGGTGTAATGGTAAGAGGATGTAAATCTCGCCTGAACTGTAGTGAATCGGGGTTTATTCGAGCAAGTCTTGCTCTGAAACAAATGTAAAGTCCTAGGCTAACATACCTTGCGATTAAGTATACGTAGTGCCTAACATGTCCCTTGACTAGGGCTCACAATGGGGTCACGATGTACAATAAAATAAATCCTAAAAAGGGTTCTAATGATATACAAATGTAGCACTAATGATGAGCCAATGTGTAAAATAGCACCTTAGTGCATGGGTGCATGTTACACAATGCCACCAAATTTTGCAATTTACATGAACATCTATATTGTTTAAAACAAAATTTACCTCCTTTGCTCCAGCTAGTAAAGCTGCCATCCCTGCTAATCCTGCATTGTCATAGAAATGTTGGTTACAGAACAATAACAAGTGCATTGCCTTAAAAAACTTCAAACACTGTTTTTGTTTGTAAACGTGCAAGGCAAAGGGAAGAGAAAAACGTGTCCTTTAGGTGCAAAAGATGTGAACAAAACTCAATTCAAGAAACATGAAACCGGCACAAAAACAATGGTTTTTTGACTAGTTCAGAGATGGTCAAACTTTAGGTCCAGCAAAAAGTATACAAGCATCATTCACAAAACTTGTCAAGGGGATCACATGCATCATTGCCTCCTATCAGATGCATGCAGACATACTAAACTGAAGCTAGATAGGTCATAGACAGGCCTAAAAGCTCTCTATCTCTTTCACTCTCTATCACTAGCGGCTTACACTCCCTTGAGGGGGGCAGGGGGATTGAAAATCAAGGTCTTACCTGTATATGAGCCCACTCCTAGAGTGAGGAAGTATGTTTGTGTGTGAACCACCTCTTAGAGGGGTTTAAATAATATCTAGATGTTATTGTGTGTTTGACATCAGCAATGACATCACTTGGGGCAACCTTTGGACTTATAAAGGTGCATGTACTTCATTGAAGAAATCAAGCAACTTTCACATCATTTTTGAGTTGTGCAATTCTCACTCTCTCTCTCTAGCTCTCTGTCTCTTTCACTCTCTATCACTATCAGCTTACACTCTCTTGAGGGGGGGATTGTTGAAAATCAAGGTCTTACCTGTATATGAACCCACTCCTAGAGTGAGGAAGTATATTTGTGTGTGAACCACCTCTTAGAGGGGTTTAAATAATATCTAGATGTTATTGTGTGTTTGACATCAGCAATGACATCACTTGGGGCAACCTTTGTACTTATAAAGGTGCATGTACTTCATTGAAGAAATCAAGCAACTATCACATCATTTTTGAGTTGTGTAATTCTCACTCTCTCTAGCTCTCTATCTCTTTCACTCTCTACCACTATCGGCTTACACTCCATAGCAAGGTTGTCGTCTTCAAGCCACCATAGCCATTCTCTTTTTGTACATGGCATCAGAGCAAACCTAAAAATCTCAGCACTTTTTGAACATACTATCAGATCAACTGGCATAAATCGTGTGAATTCTAGGTTGGCTCATGGAGGCCAATTGAGGCTTTTCAATGGATCCCTAGCAGCATTCCAGTTCGTTATCTTGGATGCCAGGTTGGTATCAATATTTCCCCAAAGTGGCAGTTAGCCCCCCTTGTTCTTGGCGTTCAGAAGAAGTTGCTATACTAGAGTTCAAACAGGCTTTCATTAGCTGGCCCGCTCATGGTGGCGAACCAAGTTCTTGTCATGTGCATGCACATGTACATGCTAATCCCACAACTAATCCCTAAAGGGGCTCCACAGATGAAGAATAGATTCAGAACTAGATTCAAGAGCTTCAGCAGCTAGTATTGGTAGGGAAGGCAATTGGGATGGACCAGGTGGTCATAGATTAGATTTATTTAGACTAGGTAATACTACCTTTTATGGGGCAGCCTATGGCTTGCCAAGATTGTACCCTTTTGTACATTATGAAAATACACTAAACTCAGCTATCTCTCTCTTTTCTCTCCATCTTTTGGTTGCGTTTTGCATTTATGTGTTCTTGGAAAGGTGTTTGGGGCTGAAAGAATACTCCCATAGCTTCCGCATGTGACATTGGTATCAAAGCATCGGGCTCAGCAAGGCTAAACACTGATGGTGTCCTAGATGAGGGTGCACAATCCAAGGAGAGTAACACGAGACATGGAAGAAGTTCCCAGGAGGTTGGTTGGTGGTGTTCCAAAAGACCCAAGGGGAATGGCAGCCCTGTGAGTTGGATGCCACTTGGAGCATACCAAGAAAGGCTTTCAAGAAAATGGTTCCAAGAGAGGATGATCCTCCAAGGGGTGGAGTGAAATTGCCAGACTCGATACTCAAGAAAAGAAGCCCAAAGAAAGTGTTCAAGGACAGGGCATGAAGGGCTAGGAGACAAAGTGGAACAAATGCACAAATCTTCATCAGAGTGGAGAACAAGGCACGGTTTTCAGTGAAAAGGTTGCCAGGAATGGAAAGATGATAAGTTGGGGAGTCCATGAGGAGACAAGGGGATGATGACAATCATCCAAGGTCAAGAGTTGGAATCTCGTCATCAAGACTAGCAGAAGGGATGTCATGTGCATGCACGTGTACATGCTAATTCCACAGCTAATCCCTGAAGGGGAAACAGATAAAGAATAGATTCAGAACCAGATTCAAGATCTTCAATAGCTCGTATTGGCGGATGGACCAAGTGGCTGTCGACCAGTAGATAAAGAGATTGTTCTTGTGTCGGCTGCAACAAAAAGGGGTGGACTTATTCTGGGTGGTGAGCCTTGGAAGGACATTCTCCTAGCCCAGATCTCCGCCTGCACCCTCATTTTGGGAGGTCCTTGGCCCTAGAGTACGAGATGGATTTTCAAGGAGATGCGTGCTCATGGATTTAGCCCTACACAGATTTGCAGCTGACTAGCCTCCTACAAGCTTGAGACGCCGGCCCTTCAATAGTCAACTCCAGTTTCATCATCAGAGTGGCAACGTCAACCCTTAATTTGGAGCCCCTTGGTCCGTTTATCCAGTGGTCATATGTTGGGGGGCCAACCACACGTATCGTGGGGAGCTTTGAGTATGGGCCCAGCTCGGCCACTTGGAGATTGGCTTCTTTTCAGACAACTTCCCCCAGAGGCCCAAGAAAGGAGCCTCACTAGGATAAGGGGAGGGACAAACTTAGCCTTGACATCGACTCTTCCACCCTCCCAAAGTGGCTTGCCCCGATCCCGGACCCTGTGAGGATTACTGTTATTACTTAGTATTTCATCCACTATCTGTGTATTTAAGACTGAAACTGAAAGTAGACTCGAGAGACTTGAACACAGATGTTTGATTGATTGATTGAAACTGTGATACAACAGGCTCCTTATATAGGAGTCCAAGAGACACGAATGAAAAGACACATCCCATGACCAATAGTCATGACTCTAGGCGAAGAGACACATCCTTTGGACGAATAGCTGCAACCATTGGGTGAAGAGTTGCAACCTTAGAGCGAAGGGGTGTGACCAGTTGTCGAAGGAGTGTGGCTCTTGATGAAGAGGCATGTCTCTAGAGCGAATAGTCGTGACCATCCGAGTGTAGGGGTCCTCTGTAATCATGTCACTTCAGTATCTGTAACCATGAGGAGACTGTGTATAATGAACTAAGTCACAATCGTGACATTCCCTCCCATTTAAAATAAAACCCATGTGATTAAATGAGAGTCTGTCGTCTGCCAAAGAATTCTTGGAGGAGTTGAGGATATTGTTGCATTTCTTCATCTGTCTGCCAAGTACAATCTGACTCATCCAAGTCCATCCACTTAACAAGAAATTCTGTAGTAATCTTCCGTCTTGTTTCTTTCTGACGAACGTCAAGAATCTTCTCAGGAACAAGAATAATGTGATCATCTTCAATCTCAGGAACATAAGAAGATAACTCCGGAATAGATGAATCTCCTTGTATGTATTCCTTGAGCCAAGAGATGTGAAATGTCGGATGAATTTTTCCCCAAGATGGTGGAAGATCCAACTTATAACTGACAACTGAAATCTTCTTTATAACTTTAAATGGACCACAGAAACGCGGTCGCAACTTCGGAAAGACTGACTTTACTGTCTTATATCGATGCGGTGCAACATAAAGCAAAACCAAGTCACCTTCTTGAAACTCAGTATGCCTTCTGTGCTTATTCGCATACTTTTGATAGCGGCAGTCTGTCTCGAACTTGTACAAGAATATCTTGCATTTCTTGAATCAACTGATCTGCTAATGCCACCTTGTGTTGAAGAACAAAGTTTGTAGGCACAAGCGGAGTGTGACCATATGCTGCTTGAAAAGGAGTCATTCCAGTGACTGAATGCGGAGAATTATTATAAGCAAACTCCACAAGAGGCAAATATTCTTCCCAAGAAGCTAATCTTGTCTGAATATAATGTCTAAGCATTTCTTCCAAAATTTGATTTACTCTTTCTGTCTGTCCGTCTGTCTGAGGATGATAAGCAGAACTGAACAATAGATTCGTACCAAGAGATTTGAATAAGGAAGTCCAAAAATGTCCAGTAAACTTCGGATCTCTGTCAGAAACAATAGATCTTGGCAATCCATGAATTCTGAAAATATGTTGTACGAACAACGCTGCAAGATCTGGAGCAGAAACTGTCTTCTTGCAAGGAATAAAATGTGCCATTTTGGAAAACCGATCAACCACTACTAAAATTTGAGCATTGCCTTCTGCGAACGCGGCAAAGTAGTGATGAAATCCATGCTTATGCTTTCCCATCTTTCTTGAGGAACTGGCAAAGGCTGAAGCAATCCTTGAGGAAGTTGTCGTGAAGCTTTCATAATTTGACAAGAGTGACAAGCTTTAACAAACTTTATAACATCCTGTTGCATCTGAGGCCAAAAGTATGTTGCTGATAACAGACGATATGTCTTGTTAATTCCAGGATGAGCTGCAAAGGGTACTTCATGATGCTCTTGAATAAGGAGTTTCCGCAAAGATGCATTGTGAGGAACACAAATGCGATCTAAGTAATAAAGTAAATCATCTGCAATTGTATATGCGGCAAACATATTCATTTCTGCAACACTAGGATGAAGAGATTTGAGAGCTCGAAAGACATCTCCAAAGTCTCTATCTGTCAAATACTCATGCTTAAAACATGCAGGAATCTCCATCAGCACATTTGAGATAGCAAAGTTCGTAGCTCGAGGCATGCGGCTCAAAGCATCTGCTACCACATTCTATAATCCAGGAACATAGAGTATCGCCATGTGAAAATTCGCCAAAAATTCAACCCATCGTCCTTGACGAGGATTCATCACTGGCTGAGTAAAGATGTAAGTCAAAGACTGATGATCTGTCTTAACCACTGAATCTGCACCAAGAAGATAATGCTTCCACGTTCTATAAGCATGAACAATTGCCAAAAATTTCTTGTCATAAACGGGATATCACATTTGAATAGCCGAAAATTTATGACTATCAAAAGCAATAACACGACCAGATGCTCTATCCGAAGCATCTGTCATGACGTCAAACGACTGAGTTGGATCCGCAATAGCCAAAACAGGCGTAGTTGTCAACGCATGCTTAAGATCATTAAAGGACTTTTCAGCTTCAAGTGACCAGTGCAATTTATCTAACTTTGTAAGGGCCGTCAAAGGAGCAGCAATATCTGAGAACTTGTGAACCTTGGTGTGGTAAAAATTTGCTAATCCCAAGAAAGATCGCACATCTGAAATTGTAAGTGGCAAAGGCCAATCAACAATGACCTTTATCTTCTTAGGATCAACTGCAATACCATGTCCAGAGATGATGTGTCCAAGATATTCCACATGATCTTTGAAAAACTGACTCTTCTTCTTGTTGATGTACAAGACATTCGTACGGAGTACTTCGAAGACAATCTGCAAATGCTGCTTGTGATCTGCTAAAGTCTTACTGAAGACCAAAATGTCATCCAGATAAACAATGACAAACTTATCCAAGTAAGGACCAAAGATGTCATTCATCAAAGTCATGAAAGTAGCTGGGGCATTGGTTAACCCAAAAGGAATGACCAAAAATTCATAATGTCCATACTTTGTTCTGAAAGCTGTCTTATACTCATCTCCAATTCGAATCCTGATTTGATGATAGCCTGATTTCAGATCAATCTTCGAAAATACCTTCGCACCAAGCAACTGATCAAAGAGCTCATCGATGCGAGGCAAGGGAAACTTATTCTTGATTGTCTGCTTATTAAGGGCACGATAATCAATGCAAAGTCGCATAGATCCATCCTTCTTCTTGACCAATAAAACTGGAGCACCAAAAGGACTTTTGCTTGGACGTATATGACCTTTATCCAACAACTCTGCCAATTGTCTCTGAATTTCTTGAGATTCTGAATAAGAAACTCGATAAGGAGCTCGAACTGGCGGTGGTTGTCCAGGAATTAGATCAATCGTATGATCTACAGAACGTCGAGGAGGCAATGTCGTTGGCAGCTCGTCAGGAAATAAATCCTTATAAGGTTGAAAGAAGGACTGCTGTAAATAAGAAATATCTCATGGCGAGGATTCTGATTGGTCAACTGTATTGTCTTCTGCTTCTCGCAACATAACTAAGGCAGAAGTGCTGTCGCGTTTACGCACTAAGCGTTTGACTTGCATAGCAGAAACCACAGTAATCGGCTTAGAATTAAACAGACCTCGTAATTCCATTTCTCGATGATTATGATAAAGTCGAATGGAATGATCTCGAAAGCTGATCAAAGGATCATACTCATATAACCAAGACTGTCCAAGAATCATGTCATAGTGTGACAAAGGCATAATAGAGAAATTCAGCTGATCTTGATAGTCCTGAATCTGAAAATGCAACTGCTGAATCCGATTACTGCAATGCAAGAAAGAACCATCTGCAAGTTCCACTTGGAAAACTTCCGCACTCTGCTGAGTAGGTAATCGCAACTTGCTGACGAGAGTAGTTCCCACGAAATTAGTTGAGCATTCACTATCAACAAGAACATTGATAGGATGCTGGCCAATAAATCCCAATAAGCTCAAAACTTGATTGGAAAGGTTAACAGGCACTGAAGTATGGTTGTGGGCATTTAACATTAAAGCACTGACAACTTTAGAAACTCGCACTGCATGAACCACCTGCTTGCCTTTTTCTGGCACAGAAGGATGATGATGTCCATGTTCACCTTCTGGGAAACATTCCATGTTGGAATTCTGGCGAGAATTACGCTTTGGGCACACATACCACCTGTGTGGTCCATTGCAAATTGTGCAAAGACCTGGAGGGTTGTCTTGAGAGGTTGAAGGTGCCGATGTAGAGGCTTGCTGACCTGCTGAGGTATCGCGGCGAAAATTGCGGCGATTGTTGGGTCGGCGACCTTGCCAGTTACGTCCTCGATTCCGATTGTTGTTGTTGGAAGAGGATCCTGTTTGTGAGGCTGCTGCCTGACCTGAAAATCTAGGCCGAAAGGGCTATTGCCGAGTAGATTGCTGACCAGAGGATTGGGAATATGGAGACTCAGGTTGAGATAAATTTCCTCTGTGATTGTGCTGGGAGAAACGAGCACTGTTTGAGGACCGATTGCCAAAGAAGGATGTCCTGGGTTGTCGTCGTAGATCTCCAAGGCGCTCTACATAGGCAATGGGGGTGAGAGGGTTAAACTTCTGCACATCTTCCTGTAAGTTGGGTTCAAGCCCATCGATGAAGCTGTGTAGCTTGTCAGCGGGGCTGAGGCTCTCAATTTCCAGAGTTAAACGTTGGAACTCTGTGATATACGCGGCTGAGGATCCTGTTTGCCTCAGGCAGCGGAGAGCAGACCGGGCATGGTAGTCCGCACTGGCAGGTTCAAAGGCCTTGCGGAGGGCGTGCCGGAATTTATCCCAAGTAGGAGTGTGCTTACCATCTGCAACACGTCGTTGCCACCATAGAAGTGCTGTATCCTTGAGTAGTGAACTGGCTAAAGCCACCTTCTTGCTTTCGACCAAATCGGTATTGGTCAAATATACCTCCATTTTGAATATCCATTGGTCAAGCACGCGCTTGTCGCGGCGCATTAGCTCGTCTTGTTGCTGGCCCTCCTCCTCTGAGATAGATGGCATGTTGGAGGTGGTGAAATATGTGGTACTACTGGAGGAGAGAGTGACAGTGAATCGTCTCCCAATTCTGCTAAGAAATTGGAGCCTAACTCCGAAGGCTCGAAGTCTTCCACCTCGTCGACAGGAGGTGTCTCTGCAGGAGTTAATGCAGTGTAATCTGGCACAATGAGCTCGCTGTATACTCGAACCAAGGGCTGAAGCGAGATGATCCGGTTTACTGCATCCACACGGCACTCGTCCAGGGAATATGCAAGATGTGGGTACCGTCCCAAAATAAACTCGTAATGAGCAAGATGGTGTGCTGGACACGTCAAGTAAATATGCCAGATCACCCACGCCTATAACTGAGTGGCGTGGCGGTGACTGACGTAGAATAAATAGTCCAGGGGACCTGGTACATAAACTGGAGCCGGAACAAGTTCTGCAATAGGTTCGGGTAATGGGGCGGGCTCCGGTGTGGCTGTATCGGGTATAATAATTATTTCCGGGGCTGGGCGAGGATTTTCGGGCAATATGGCTTCCGGGACCTCGTCTATGTACGAGATGTAAGGCTCTGGCTGAGTGCTGTTGGGTTCCATTGGACGCCTGGTTGAGAAGGTGAATGTGTGCCAAAGTGGAGAGAGTTCCCTGGCGTGACAGAACCGTCCCTGGAACAGCGTGAGAGAGGAGCGAATGGGCTGGCCGGCTGACTATTTCATTGCGCTGGCCCCATATTCGCCTTTTTTTTTTTTACTTATCGAAAGGGCACGTAATGTAATAAAAGGGGCCGCCCAAGTTAATTAATGGGCTGGTCGGCTGGGTAGGCTACCGTTTTATTAAACCCACGAAGGGCTGCACTGGCTGAATTGTAGGACTTAGCGCTTATTGCACAAGCGGCCAAGAGGTGCGCAGCCATGGGGCATAGCGAAGAGGTGCCATCTCTTGGGAAGAGGTGCGATGGCTGCGGTGAAGAGGCACCATGCGGTGAAGAGGCACCAACGCTGATGGAGGAAGTGCGCATGAAAGGGCACGACCCGATGAAAAGGCACACAAAGGGTTACCGGCAAGTCACCTCCGCACACATACCGGGTATGCCACACACACACATCTGTGTATCTGTCTTATGTATGTGTAATTAGTAAAGAAGTTTTAGGGTTACCTCATACTCGTAAGTGTAGGTTCCATCTTTCCTCTGCTTCCATACAACGCCGGGTAGGGGAGTAGAGCGGAGAGGGTGAGAGGCTCACAACCGTAGGCCCGGGAAAAATTTTGCTCTGATACCACTGTGAGGATTACTGCTATTACTTAGTATTTCATCCACTATCTGTGTATTTAAGACTGAAACTGAAAGTAGACTCGAGAGACTTGAACACAGATGTTTGATTGATTGATTGAAACTGTGATACAACAGGCTCCTTATATAGGAGTCCAAGAGACACGAATGAAAAGACACATCCCATGACCAATAGTCATGACTCTAGGCGAAGAGACACATCCTTTGGACGAATAGCTGCAACCATTGGGTGAAGAGTTGCAACCTTAGAGCGAAGGGGTGTGACCAGTCGTCGAAGGAGTGTGGCTCTTGATGAAGAGGCATGTCTCTAGAGCGAATAGTAGTGACCATCCGAGTGTAGGGGTCCTCTGTAATCATGTCACTTCAGTATCTGTAACCATGAGGAGACTGTGTATAATGAACTAAGTCACAATCGTGACAGACCCTAACCCCCACAATGGTTGGGAGTGTTCACGAGACATGACATACCCTTGGCCCTCCATGGCACTAACGGACCAAATGGCAAACTCGGTAGAGCAAAGCCCCCTTTGGAAGATTTTAGTGGATGCGTCTTGCAGAGGGTGGGGGTGATTGGTTTCCATGCGCATAGTTGGCATTTGAAACATGTCCCTTTGTGAGCCTCAGGGGTCAGAGAAGCAAGATCTAATCGAGGTTTCTTTCCAGGAGACCTCAATTTAGATTACTCGAGAATAGAGACAATGCCTGTTAGGTCTCTAGGATGCAATTGCTGCTGCTCGGTGCTTTCTCTTTCCTTTTCTATTCTTTTTCTTCTATAAACTTCACTAATCAGAAAGACCTTATGTATCCTTTCGCCGCAGCCGACATCGTATCATCATACGTATGAGCAAAGTGTAACGGGTCCTCAAAGTACTTTTTCGTATTATGCCACACTTTGTTTTGATAATCACGAGAAAGTGCCTAAAGAAAGAAAAGGCAGACATAGCGATCCGGATGATCTGAGAATTTAGAGATGAGCTCTCTAAATTCTTAGGTGAAAGCATCAAAAGATATCCCGCCCAACTGAATATTCATATGGCTCTCTAACAAAAGCCTCAACAAACATTCGTTTAAAGGTGTAAAGGGTTGGATTGATTATTCAACCCTTATCTCTACATTTTAGGTATCACATGCGCGGAAGCTCTGTGTCTTCTTTCAGCCCCAAGTAACTGAATAGGAACCTTGGTGCAAGTCACCAACAAAGACAAAGAGAGAGAGAGAGAGAGAGAGAGAGAGAGAGAGAGAGCTGTATTTTCAGTATAATGTATAGTAGAAAAAGTTGTCCATGGGACTCTACAAAACTATGGCCTTTGGCCTTCCAAAAGATAACCTAAAGACCCTAAGGCTGACTCTTGACCTGCCCCAACTATGAGGAATCAGATCCCGACAATGATCTATGGCCTTGCCTTTTATAAGCCCAAAGCTGCTGGTCGGTCTGCCCTTCAGACTGTCGGCCTGCTCACGACTAGAGAACATGAATTAAATGGGGCACCTTTCACACGTGAGCATCTGCTGCTGGCCTTATGCTCCCTTTGCTGGGTCGGTTGAAGTGCTCAAGCTTGTAAACAAAAGCTTCTAATGAGCAGTCTGCCTACTACAGTCCTCACCCAATATGCCCACATGTACCTAATGAAAACTCACTACATGTGACACACCTCAAAAAGTCAGCACACAAATGTTAGAGGTCCTAGTTAAGGAGTTGTGGAGACCTCATAAAACGTACTTTCAGCTTTTGTGTATTTATCAAGGAATGTGTAACAAAGAGAGTAACTTTTTTTTTGCAATCATCTTTTACAAGGCCAAAATGGGAACATATAAGCAAGGAGCAGCACTAAGCACTGCTTGATCACCAGACATTGCAACCTTGTAGGAAACCAACATTCCATGAATTCAATCAAACTAAACATCAAATATATATATAATGCAATAGGACCAATTCAACTTCTTGCCATAGTTAACGTGAAAGCATATTCAAAACATCAAAGCTACCCGCTACATTAATTAAGCCCTCCTCCACCCAATAATTGTAAGTGTAACCAAAAGAAAGAACGAAATTTATAAAGACCTTGTTTGTGTGTGTGGTTACCTTACCAAGTCCAGAACCAAGATCACATACACGCAACTTCGCCACAAGTTGAGGATTTTTTAGAATCTGTCAATGTTATTAAAGATAAAGATCAAGTTAAATCTATCCTTAGAGTCTTTGCCAAAGTATAATAAATTGCAAAGCAACCTCTAGAAAAATCAAAAAGGTGCAAATAAATTTGTAACAAGGATTAGTCTAACATTAACAACGTTTCCTTAAAACAGCCCGGTACTAAAAGAGAGAACCACCCCTGCAAATATCTTCCTATAAAGGCTGCCAGCATGGCAAGTAAAAGCAGCCATGCATAGTTGGCACTAAATAACGCATAACTCTTATGTTGTCCAAGGCAATCAATATCTCAAGTATTGGAGTTGGTGAAGCTTGAGAAGCTACATTGCACGTTATAGTGTTAAAACCCACGGTTGACGGCAACCACCATCACAAGGAGGGATGAATACAAGCCTGTGGACACCTCATTGGTACACAAGCCTATCTTTAGACAGGGTATCTACAAAATCTGAATCAAGTTCTTAAATTTACGTAGGTGTTTTAATACCAGCCAACTGTGATCTAATCATATCAGAAAAGATATTCATGGGGCACGAGTGCCGGTTTCCATAGATTGCTTAGTCCAGAGGGCACCCACAACTTGAGATTTTCGGGTCTAGATGGAAAGGCCAACTTGTCGAACCTCCATAGTTCATGTGCATGGTCCAGCGAAAATGTTGGAAATGACTGTCTCACCTAGTTGCATCCAAATGACTGTCTCACCTAGTTGCATCCAAAAGATATATCTTACAAAAGAAGCGACTCATGAGGTGCGAGACATGCATCAAGGGCACTAGTGCACGACGCAAACATAACAAGGATAGGTGACCTCCCTTACCCAACATAGGTTTCTCTCACATTCTTTTTAAAAATCAATTCTCCACCTTTAGTCTTATTGCATTGTATCAGCTTGATCCAGTTGTAAAGCCCCTTTTTCTAAGGAGAAACCACCCCACTGTACACACACAACAAAGATCTAGTTAAACTGTGATGACGGCAAAGGCTTTGCCAGGTCTAGCAAAGTCAGAAATGCATTGTGAATGCCTGGTAAGAAGCATTGTGAACCTGCAAGACCCAAGTTGCATGGTCTTGCATAGACACCAGGCAGCAACAACTTTAGTAGTAGACACGCTACCATGACAAGAGCCCAGTACACATCATTTGGGTGCTGAGTTGGACAACCGTGGTCCCACCAAAAAGACTGTAAAACCTTATCCCAAAGTGGATAATAACCGATGCTGCACATAAACAAACTTAGCACATACTGTTCCTTTTTGTGAGATCTTTGAAAGACTATCCATGATCCGTTCAGCTGTTGAAACTTGATAATGATCAAATCAAAGCATACCTCCTCTGCAAGCACAATGGCTGAAGGCCAGATTCTACACCAGTATGGATCCCCATCAAGTCTACCTAGTAAAGTGCGCAAGTTCAAAAATAAGATTTAAATACCTCTACTGCACGAGCAGAGATTTAAGGCAAATTATTGGGATCATGGGATAAAAGGCACCTTGCTTGATGTACATGTCCAAAACTTGATCAACATCCCTTGGTTGCACAATTGCCAACTCTCTACCTTGTACGAAAATCTTGAGAACAAAAAATAAAAAGGTCATACTATTGCACATTGATTACACTTTAAAAGCTAGCTATTTTTTGGGGGGGAAAATCTTGCAAGAATAAAAACAAATATTGAAAAAAATACTTGCAAAAATAAAACAAATATTTTCTACAATAACGAAGTGCAAGTTACAAAAATAACTATTCTTTAGAATTGGATAGGAAAACAGAAACCACGAGCTTTTAGGCTTTAAAAATAGAACATGGTCACTTCTTTCTCTCTCGCTACCTATGCTTCGTCATCTGCTGCATATTACAGCTCAAAAGAGTGGTCTTATTGTGTATACACATCCCTTAAGTGCTTTTTTCCATCGGTGATATGGTCTTCAATCAAAAACCTTACCTTCAGCCTAAATTTAAAAAAAAACTGAGCAGCTCATTTCTGTACCGGTGCTTCACCATCTATGGCATACAACTCAACAGAGAGGTCTTGTCACATGCATCCCGCACGTGGATGCCATGTGGCCATATCTGTACAACAGGTGCACGTCTTAGAGTGGTAATTGGCCTTTTGTGAGCCCCTGTCCGAGACAAGTCAGCCAGGGATCCATCGTCATGGTAGGGTGTGCATGTCCTGCGCATGAGGTAAGGTGCATATCTCGCACATCTGTCACCCTCAGGAATGGTGTAGAGGTGTACTGGGCATTTATTAGGCTTCTAGTTGGATGCACAGGCACCAAGGTTAGGTGAGGAGATGGTCATGTAGGGGTTTGTCTCAGGGACAGCCATGGAAGGGCTGTCCACTAGACACCTAGGCCTTAGGCCACCCTCTTAGTGTCGAACATCAACACTTGCACCTATGTGCTAGGGTTTTCCAGAGAGAGAAAGAAGAGTGCGGCGGAATCAAATATACAGCACACACAAGAGTCCTAAACTACTACTTTGTATTATGTACAAGAAGTAATACAACTGAAATTCAAGTACAAGAAGTGGTTGAGAATGAAGAATGAGGAAAACATGTGAATATGACGATTCGGCCACCCGCATATATATATGCACCAATGCTCCTAGTCGGCCAACACCACTACTGGCGGCCACCTGCACCCAATTGCCACTCATCACCCACCATGTTATCCTCTGTGTTGTCCGACTCCGCCTGTACTGCTATTCGATGTCTGGTTGTGCCTTGCATACTCGCAGGTGGGTCACATTCTCCCCTACTTGCATAGTAGGTTTCCTCAGCTGCATGGCCGCTTGATAAGTTCTTAACAACAGGTGAGACTCGTGAGCTGATATCACCTCATCAAACCAAACTGCTTGCTGGATTGGGTAGCCCTTGAACGTGAGGAGATACCGGAGCTGCTTTCGACGAGAACCCCGCTTGCACTAATGCAGCACAACCTGCTCCACTACCAAGATGCCAAGGGCACCATAGGAAAGAAGACTAAGGCGGATTAAAAAGCTAAAAGCCACTTTTCCAAAAAGCAGCTCTAGGGCCAAAAAGCAAGGCCGCCTGAAGTTAGAAAAGCAAAGCTAAAGAACTTTGTCAAAAGTTGAGTAATATTCTATCATTAAAAGAATAAAGAGGAAAGCATAGTGAAAAAGTAAAAGCAAAGCATGGTAGTTTTCTAGCAAAAAGCGGAGCTCTCCCCAAGTATAAAAAGGTACCTTGAGCCTCTCTTTTGGGTGGAGAGCAAGGAGATCATCATCAACAACCTTCTCATCATCCTCATCCTCATCATCCTCCCCATCCGCCGGAGCCCAGGGCTGTTCCTCCATCGTTGCCGCCCAGCTCCGCCGCCGCCTGTGTTGCTCCTTGCTACGCTACCCTATGCTGCCAACCCCGCCTTTCTTGGGGTGGCAGAACCATGGCAAAAGTAGAGGGATACCAATTGCCTAATGAAGGGAACGATTATGAGGCCAATCTAGGACTTCAAGATGGGAACCAAGGCCGTCGATCCATTACTCATGAGACCGTGGCCATGTCTTCAAGCAAAGTACCAAGATTTTCAGCAATTCAGACAATTTCTTAGAGACGAAGAATTCCTTGCTTGGAGACCAAAAGGGAACAAGAGAGCGAAGAAGGGCTCAAATGTTTGAAGATTTCATCTAGGATCGAGCCACCGAAGCCGAAGGAGTTGAAGCTGCTAAAGCTTATCTCAGATGGATCTAGAGCTACCCGGTCTATTTCTTGTGGAGGAGGTTTGTTGACTAGCTTCTGTCGAGTTCTTGCAGGAGGTAAGTATGCATTTATTTTATCTAACACACAGGCCATGAAGACGTACCATCAAGAACAAAGACATTGGTCAAAGATAAGGCATAGAGATGTTGCCAGATGAGCAAATGACACCACAGATATGGGGAACGACCAGATGCACAAGCCATAGTTACATTCCGTACCCGTACTCATCCGATATGTACCTTCAGTACTTTCCATACCACTCCATACATACCATACCTCGTACGAATAAGGTCTTTGTACCAAATATGAGGTTCAACGTACAAGACTTATTTGGCCCGTTGTTTAATTATTTTAGTCAGTGGTCATTGTTGAGTAGTTAATGGATTAGTTTTCATTTTAGTATTACCATTGTCTTTCATGCTATTATTGTATGGATGCTAGATATTTCTTATTTTACACACACACACACACAGAGAGTAAAAAACGTGAACGTACTTAAAGTACTTATCTTTATTTTACACACACACACACACAGTAAAAAACGTGAACGTACTTAAAGTACTTATCTTTATGCGTACTTTACGTACACGTACCATACCGCACCGTACCTAAAGTATACTCAACCACTATGGCACAAGCTCACCCGACAGGGCTAGCACTGGGAATATTTGAGACATGGATGTACTTGATGTACTTGGAACACATGGATATATGAAACATATGGATGTGCTTGGAACACTTGCAATCTGCAGTTGAGGACAACTACAATATAAGAGGGAGGGAATGTAACTATTTGGCTCTCCTAGCTCTATTTCACATGATGGAACACATGCCCAGACACATGGACACGTTGATGAAAGCATGGGAACAGGAATCATGAAGTTGGCTCAAGAAAAAGCACCAATTTTGGACAAAAAGCAAGAATAAGCAAAAAGTCAAACTAAGTTGACCGCAAGCCAAGGGCACCATTGGAAAGAGAAGACTGAGCCGGATAAAAAAGCTAAAAGACGCTTTTCCAAAAGGCAGCTCTAGGACCAAAAAGCAAGGCCTTGAAGTTAGAAAAGAAAAGCTAAAGAACTTTAACAAAAGTTAAGTAATATTCTATCATTAAAAGAATAAAGAGGAAAGCATAGTGAAAAAGTAAAAGCAAAGCATGGTAGTTTTCTGGCAAAAAGCGGGGCTCTCCCCAAGTATAAAAAGGTACCTTGAGCCTCTCTTTTGGCAGCAAATAGGTGGAGTGCAAGGAGATCATCATCAACAACCTTATCATCATCCTCATCCTCATCATCCTCCCCATCCGCCGGAGCCCAAGGCTGTTCCTCCATTGTTGCCGCGCCCAGCTCAAACGCCGCCGCCGCCGCACACCTCCGCTGTCACCGCCACCTGTGCTGCTCCTTGCCGCTGCTCCCCTATGCCGCCAATGCCGCCCTCAGCCACCGGCATTGCCACGTGTACACTTCAGCTTTTCAGCAAGAGACTTGACTCTAGATTCATACATCCACCATCAGAGTTAAGGATTCCATCACCAACTTGGTGTTTGCTTTCTTGAGGATTCTCCAGATTGGGTATTGAGTTTTCTTGGACTTGGATTTGGATTTGGACTTGTATCTGGACTTGAACTTGGATTTGGATTTGGATTTGGACTTGGACTTGGATATTGGATCTAGTACTAGCTCGGTGACAGATTCTTGTGGGTCATCCCCGTGGAGAGCTCGGCATCACAGATCCCGTGCCTCGACATCGACATCAACTTGGATATACTACATCGGCATATTTGTATTCATTGTTGTATTGATTCTTGCCAGCGTGCATGTGGATTGTTCCTGAATAAATTCCTGAAAAGGAGCGGGGCTTGTTCCTCACTCAATGTGGTGTCTTATGCAAAGATCCCTAAACCCTTCTCTCCCCCTCTCTATATCTTTATCTCTTGGACACATGGTTGAATCTGTCACGGAACGCCCCGCTCAGCTTACACCGTAGGCAGAGGGCTGAAGGTGCTCACCAAAGTGATCAAGAAACAATAATCAAGAATGATTAAAAGTGAGGAAGAGGGCAACATATATATATATACACTCCTATATGAGTTGGCTGACTACCTCCTAGGCTCCTACACGACCTGAAAGTAGGTAAAATATCCATTAAAAAGGTGGGCAACCCACATCAAAGGCCCATAAAATAGGGAAAAATTATGAAAAAAATGGGAGAAAAAATAGGGAATGCCAATGCATGGAAATGGCCCCCGTAGACACCAGAAAAGCCACCAACAGGAGGTGATATATGCTAACACCCCCTCTCAAGTCCCGGGGGTGGCCCAAGACCTAAGAAGCTACCATGAACACCAATAGATGACCAAGATAATCCTTTGGTGAATAAGTCTGCAACGTTGTACTGGGTAGGATAATGTCTCCCTCCAAGATCCGCTCCCAAACAAAGTGGTACTGGATCTCTATACGCTTAGTCTACGCATGAAATGCTAGATTCTTAGCAATAGCCAAGCAACTCTGGTTGTCGCAATAGATGCGGGTAGGTTGCTGCTGTCGAAAACTGATCTCCTCAAGTAGCCACCACAACCAAATCACCTCACAAGCAGCCGAACAAGCCACTCGATACTCCGCCTTAGTCGATGAAAGCGCCACCATAGGCTGCTGTTTACTTGTCCATGAAATTGCTCCAGATCCAAGAGTAAAGCAATACCCTATAGCGGATCGTCGGGAATCCGCATCTCCAGCCATGTAAAGTGGTCCTCTCTCCATAGAAATGCCAAAATCCTTGGTACATTTCAAGTACCACAACACGTGAAGTGCTGCCTGCCGATGAATGTCCAAAGGCGCCTGCATGAAAGCACTCAGAGTTCCCACCACAAATGCACAATCAGGTCATGTTGTGAAAGCCATAGATCTGTCCGTCAGTCTTCCTCCACTGACACACATGCTCCACAGAGGCAAGGTCCAGCAAGCACCAATTCTTGTACGAGAGAAACTCCATCAAACCATACTCCCTCAGAATAGAAGTAACCTGCAACTTCCATGACTGAAAGTTACCACCATCCAACTTGTATGCCTCATCTAGGAAATAACAAGAAAGTGGTATGGGAGCCAAATCAGAAGTTATCATTGATCCAACCAATAGAACCAAACCTCATAAGATAAAACTGTCCAAATCAGAAAAAGCTGATGTACGTTCCTTCCTCCCACCAAAACGCAGCCCTAAGAGGCTAGACAGCACACCCGAAAATCCTCCTGTAGCAAAAAACGCAGAAGCTTCTGTCAACTGTACCTCCAACCTTGAGGCCACCAGAAGAGGAAAGCAAAAAATGCAGATTTGATATAGAGAGGAAAGGCAGCCACATAGGGCCTGGGAACATGCTATGAGAGGGTGCAAGAGGGAAAGGCATCAACTTAGGACTGAAGCTTGGGCTCTCCTCAAGAAATATGCACAATCTCAGAAGAAGAAGTGTCTTCCACAGGTACCAAGGGTGCCACCAAAGCCCGAACTGCCACAATCCACCTCTGCACAACGTTGATCAGAAAATTACCTTATGGCTGCAAGCGGTGAAGCCAATCTGAAGAGGAAGTGATCAGCAGATGCTATCCAGAAAACGCAGCAACAAGGAGGCTGCAAATCTAAGAAAAAACACAGAGTAGAAGGTGCAAAAAATAGGGCAGAATCTGGGGCAGCAGAGGAGTCACTGAACCGGGAGCGATGATACCATGAAAGAGTGCACAGAGTGGAAGCAAAGGAGCACTAGAGTGTGATGAATAGAGAGTGCAAGAGAGAGAGAGATATGGAGCAACTATGCTGAATATACTGAAGTAAAACAATCCCAAGCAAGAGACACAAGTAGTCTCATAAGTGAGGGAGCAAAATATGTACAAGACAAGATATAAAAGTGAGAGGCCAGCCCCACCTATTTATAGGTAAGGAGAGCTGGCCGACTAGAGCTGAATAGCTGGCCGACTAGAGCTGAATAGCTGGCCAACCGGGGAAATACCATACGGGCTGGGAAAAATCTTAGAAAAATATGTAAAATAGGGGTGGCCAGCCCACAATCAAGGGGCCATGCAAAAGGGACACCAGAAATGGGCAAAAAACTGGGGATGAATGTGCTAACATGTTGGGTAGCCAAATCAAAGAACCAACCAGTTTCCTATACAAAAGTGTATCCGCCCACTGGATCGGATCCAAAAGAGGAGAGTTTGATGCCGTGATCCATGGGAAAAGTGATGGGCTTACAAAATCTGACATCCTAAAAGCCTCTAGCAGCTCTATAACATACCGCTACTTGGAAATGAATATGCCATCTGAGCACTGAAAAATCTCCAAGCCAAGAAAGAAGTGAAGCAACCTAGGATCTGTCATCTCAAATTCGTAAAACTGAGGGCACCCTGTATTTGAGCAATGTGTGTTGTATGGCTGCCTATGATGATCAAGTCATCCACATGGAGAATGATAAGAGTATACAACCCTTTCTCGCAATAAATGAAGAGATTTGGGTCAACCGCGTCAACAATCGCTTGAAACCCTTCTATTGAAAGAAAGCATCAATCTTCTCATACCAAGTCCAGGGGCATGTTTCAAACCATATAAGGCTTTTTTCAGCCTGTAGCCAATACCTTTGGAGCTAGGAACCTGAAATCCCAGAGGCTGTTCCATATAAACTTCCTCCTTTAGCTCCCCATTGAGGAATGTCAACTTAACATCCATCTGAAAGATGGGCCAATGAGAGTGTGCACCAAGAGGAATAACTGTCCGTATGGTCGCCATCCGAGCAGTCACTCTCATTGGCCCATCTGAAAGATGGGCCAATGAGAGTGTGCACCAAGAGGAATAACTGTCCGTATGGTCGCCATCCGAGCAGTCAGTGCAAAGGTATCATCAAAATCCACGCAAGCTTTCTGATAATAGCCGTTGGCCACAAGCTTGGCATTGTGCTTATACAAAGTTCCATCTGATTTGTACTTGGTCTTATAGATCCATTTGACACCAATCACCTTCCGCTCTGATTCCGCTCAATAGAGTCAAGCTCCACTTCCATGCCCTACTTCCAAGAAGAGCTCTGTGAGGCTGAGAAATCTAACCAAAAAAACATGTATATATGTATAGTGTTCTGGTGTTTCTTGTGCCAAGCAATGACAGTTGACTTGTGTCTGGAATAGGTGTGATGGCATGTTTCTTTTGACAGTGTGTGGGGTGTGCCTTGTTTTTGAATCACTACATTTTGTATACTTTTAGCATCGACTGCTTGCATGAGTGGAGTATATTTGAGCACAGGCTATGATGACAGGTTCTTCCAAAAGCCTCTTGATGTGGCCTATGTGTCTTAATACAAGGCCTTGGCAGCAACTGCCAACAATGGCTCGGGGGTGTTCACTATTGACAATGGAAGAGGCACTTCATGACCTCAGGCATTGTTGTTGGAAGAATAACCTAGTTGATGAATATTACTTGATGTACAAAGGCAAGACAGGTTTATGGGGTATTTATTTTTTTGGGGCATATGAGGTTTTGGGTTAGATGGTGGAATTGTTTTTTAAATGTGTTAAACAAAGGATAGTGGATGGTGTACTTGGGGGGTTTTTTTTAAGGAGATTAAGGTAAGGTGGAGAATTCGACGGCTGGAAGCATGGCATCACCTCACAACATGAGCAAAGAAAAGGTCGCCGAGGAGCTTCTCGATCGCTGAAAGGGAGCAGCCAGTTATATTTAGTAAGCACATGGATACAGCCAAAGACGAGTCTGGTGAGCGCGTGAGGCGGACGATGCAACCGGCGATGCGAATACAAGATAAGGGACTAGTCATCGTAGAAGAAAGGTCTCGATTGAGGGACAGAGTCGAGAAGGTGTCTTCAGCAACCGCACGGGCAGTGCATCAGCATCATCCCAGTCATCTTAGAAGGATATCAAAGTTGGATCATCATTTAAGGACATGAAGGTGGTATTTTTCTAGAGCTTTTTACCGTGAACAAGGTTGTGATGTTGCTGGTTTTGTTCCGGAGAATTGAATGTGTCATGTAGTAGAGAACCAAAGTAGCTCAAAGTTGTTTTCGCGCTGCTCATACTGAAGATTGTACTCAAGTGAACTGGAGGAGCCGCGATGCTGAAGATGGTGATTCTATAAACTACTGTCACTAATGATCCAAGTGGGAAGATTATGATGTTGTTGATTGAGAATTAACACCTATGGTGAATTAGATCTTCTTGTGAAGGTGATGAAGACCATGAAGTTCCAGGATAATTGTGGAGCTTTGGTCAACTTCAGTTCGTAAATACTAGTGTAAGTGTTAGCATTTGCAAGAATCTTGGATGTTAGTCTGGCTTGCTCATTCATAGCCAGTGGAGCTTGTGTGGTAGAAGAAGCTTGCCTTTCTGAGCTTGAGCCTAGTGAGTTGGACATTTGATGAATGTTATTAATCCCCTTGGCCGCATCCTAGAGCAAATGATCCACGGCGGTCTCTACTCGAAAGACTCAATGAATGGCACATGTGGAAGGCCCATTGTGGTGATTGAGGGCCGTAGGACTCCAACGGATGTGTGTGTGAGCGCCATATTTGATGGCTCTTTTTCATATCCTTCGAGGTTGCTCTTATTTCATCCAGGGCACGTGAGGTCTTCCTCCACAAGTGGCAACTAAAAGCCACCTATATGGCTCTTTTCTCCTCCCCATTGATGCAGCCCCGCGGGAGGAAGAGGGAGGGGGGGGGGGGGGGGGGGGGGGGGCGCCGCTATTTCCTTGTACAATTAATTCCCATGTGGAGTCTTGGCAGCTTAATCGCCAATTTACTATTGATTGTTCCTGATAAGGTGAAGTCAGATGCATCCGGACCCTCATCGGATAGGCTTCCCGGTGGATGTTCACACAAAACAGCACTTTTCAGAAATAGGACATACCCTAGTGGTAGGTCTCCAGCCAATGAGCGCTGTTCAAATCTTGTCAGGCCAGCAGATGTCCCCGTACGCCCCTTTTACCTTCGTGGTCTGGCCTCATGAGGCTGGAAGCCTTTCACAAGCTGATGCTTCCGGTGCACCTAAT